>NC_057799.1:280867100-280874980 GCF_018294505.1 Triticum aestivum | reverse complement strand
GTTTTTTTTAATATTCTGCCGAATCTAAAAAAAATCACAGAAAAATAAATAAAAATCCAAAAATGATAAAACAAATTTTCCCCGTCTAATTAAAATAATTAGAACAAGGTGAACGTTTTTTTGACACAAAAATGCAGTTTTGAAAACGTGCAATTTTTTAATGCAATTAAAATTGCAAATAAAATCCGAATAAAATCCAATATATGATTTTAATATTTTTCCTCCAATATTTCAATTGTTTTGGAGAAGTCATATTTTCTCCTCTCATTTATTTTAATGTGAAATATTTTTCCAGAGAGAAAATAATTAAAACCAAAATCCTCGTTTTATTATTTGATGAAAATCAAATATGATAAATCGGGAAAAGCCCCAACTCTCTCCGAGGGTCCTTGAGTTGCTTAGGATTTATCGAGGATTTGCCAAAATGCAATAAAATATGCTATGCAATGATGATCTATGTATAACATTCCAAATTGAAAATTTGGGATGTTACAAACCTACCCCCCTTAAGATGAATCTCGCCCTTGAGATTCGGGTTGGCTAGAAAATAGGTGAGAGTGGTCCTTCCGTAGATCTTCCTCTCGCTCCCAGGTGGCTTCATCTTCCGTGTGGTGACTCCACTGGACTTTGCAAAACTTAATAACCTTACTGCGGGTGACTCGGCTGGCATACTCAAGAATCTTAACTGGTTTCTCCTCATAGGTCAAATCACTTTCCAGCTGAATCGCTTCCAGCGGCACTGTATGTCTCAGTGGTATCTCAGCCATCTCTGCGTGGCACTTCTTCAACTGTGAAACGTGAAATACGTCGTGAACTCCTGACAATCCTTCGGGTAATTCCAGCTTGTAGGCAACTTCTCCCATACATTCCAAAACTCTGTATGGTCCGATAAAACGGGGCGCTAGCTTTCCCTTAACTCCAAAGCGCTTCACTCCTCGAAGTGGTGATACTCGAAGATAAACTCTGTCTCCGACTTCGTGAACTGTCTCCTTTCGTTTAGAATCAGCATAACTCTTCTGCCTGGACTGGGCTACCTTGAGCCTATCGCGAATCAACCTCACTTTCTGTTCAGACTCCTTAATCAAATCTGGTCCAAGAAACTAACGGTCTCCTACTTCGTCCCATAACAACGGTGTTCTACACCTCCTTCCGTACAAAGCTTCGAAAGGGGCCATCTTCAAACTGGTTTGATAACTGTTGTTGTAAGAAAACTCTGCATATGGCAAATTGTCGTCCCAACTAGATCCATAATCTAGTGCACAAGCTCTGAGCATGTCTTCCAAAATCTGATTGACTCTTTCGGTCTGTCCATC
Organism: Triticum aestivum; assembly: GCF_018294505.1. Classification (NCBI taxonomy): domain Eukaryota; kingdom Viridiplantae; phylum Streptophyta; class Magnoliopsida; order Poales; family Poaceae; genus Triticum; species Triticum aestivum. Next base: position 280,873,667 of record NC_057799.1, on the reverse strand, counting down.
TGTCTGTGGGTGAAAGGCTGTACTAAATTCTAGCCTGGTTCCCAATGTTTCATGTAACTGCTTCCAAAACATCGAGGTAAACTGGGTTCCTCTGTCTGATACAATGGTCCTCGGAACTCCATGCAAACATACGATCCTGGTCATGTATATCTTCACCAACTTAGCACTGGTGTAAGTGGTCTTCACTGGAATGAAATGAGCTACTTTCGTCAAACGGTCGACTACAACCCGTATTGAGTCATAGCCTGAACGAGTCCTAGGCAATCCCGTGATAAAATCCATGCCTATTTTATCCCACTTCCATTCGGGTATCGGCAATGGTTGTAGCAATCCTGCTGGCTTCTGATGTTCTGCCTTCACTCTCTGACATACATCACAAACTGCTACATACTCCGCAATATCCTTCTTCATTCCGGTCCACCAGAAAGTGCCCTTCAAACCCAAATACATCTTGGTATTTCCTGGGTGAATCGAATACGGTGAATCATGGGCCTCTTGCAAAATCAACTTCCTGATCTCCGGATCATTTGGCACGTAAACGCGGTCCTCAAACCATAAGGTATCATGCTCATCCTCACGAAATCCCTTGGCTTTTCCTTTGCTCATCTTTTCCTTTATCTCATCAATCTCCTTGTCTGTCTTCTGAGCTTCTCTGATCCTTTCCATCAAGGTAAACTGAATCTCCAATGTCGCTAAATAGCCTCTTGGGACTATCTCCAAACATAGCTCGCGATGGTCCTCGGCTAACTCCTGAGGTAACTCTCCTGTTATGAGGGTGTTGACATGGCTCTTGCGGCTCAACGCATCTGCTACTACGTTAGCCTTCCCTGGGTGATAATGCAATCTCATATCATAATCCTTAATGAGCTCCAACCATCTCCTCTGTCTGAGATTTAACTCCTTCTGCGTGAAAATATACTTCAAACTCTTGTGATCCGTGTACACCTCACAATGGTTTCCGATGAGAAAATGTCTCCATGTATTCAACGCATGCACTACGGCTGCTAATTCCAAATTATGTGTGGCATAATTCTTCTCATGGGGTTTAAGTTGTTGTGAAGCATATGACACAACTCTTCCTTCCTGCATAAGCACTGCTCCAAGTCCTCGACGAGAAGCATCACAATAAACTTCATAATCCTTGCGTTGGTCTGGCAGAATCAACACTGGTGATGTAACCAATCGTTTCTTCAACTCTTGGAAACTAGCTTCACATTCCTCAGTCCAATTGAATTTGGTGTCCTTCTTTAATAGCTCAGTCATGGGTTTTGCAATCTTTGAGAAATTCTCAATAAACCTCCGGTAGTATCCTGCAAGTCCAAGAAAACTCCGGATTTCTCCAACTGACGTGGGTGATTCCCAACTTGTTACCGTGTCAACTTTGGCGGGGTCTACTGCTATTCCTTCTCCAGAAATAACATGTCCGAGGAATCCAACTTCCTTCAGCCAAAATTCACATTTGCTGAACTTGGCGTATAACTGATGTTCTCTGAGCTTCTCAAGTACCAAACGCAAATGCTCCTTATGCTCTTCCTAATTCTTGGAAAAGACTAAAATATCGTCTATGAACACCACGACGAACTTATCCAAGAACTCCATAAACACTTTGTTCATCAGGTTCATGAAATAGGCAGGTGCGTTAGTCAGACCAAATGACATAACGGTATACTCATACAGCCCATATCTGGTGGTAAAAGCCGTCTTAGGTATATCCTGCTCTCGAATCTTTAACTGATGGTATCCTGATCGTAGATCGATCTTGGAAAATACTTTAGCTCCTTGTAAGGGGTCAAACAAATCATTGATCATCGGCAGTGGGTACTTGTTTTTGATGGTCACTTCATTCAATCCACGGTAATCAACAACCATCCTCAACGATCCATCTTTCTTCTCCACTAGAAGTACTGGTGATCCCCAAGGTGACGAACTTGGGCGAATATAGCCTTTATCCAATAACTCCTTAATCTACTTCTTAATTTCCTCCAAATATTTTGCAGGCATCCTGTACGGTCTCTTAGATATTGGCCCTGTGCCTGGCAAAAGTTCAATCAAGAACTCAATGTCTCTATCTGGTGGCATGCCTGGCAACTCTTCTGGAAATACATCCGGGTAATCCTTCACCACTGGTACCTCCTCCTGTACAACTCCTGATAAGGAATTCACTTGAGTCCTCTTTGGCACATGCCGGGATACATACTTGATCCTTCTTCCTTCTGGGGTGGTAAGCAAAATCGACTTACTGGCGCAATCGATGTTTCCTCCATACATCGATAGCCAATCCATTCCCAAAATCACATCCAAACCTTGCGACTCCAAAATTATTAGGTCTGAGGGGAAAACATGCCTACCTATGGCCAATGGCATATGAAAACATCCTTGGCTTGCCATATACTCTGCTCCTGGCGAGGTTACTAACACAGGTGTTCTGAGAACTTTGGTGGGCAACTTAAACTTATCCACAAATCCCCTTGATATGTATGAATGCGATGCACCAGTATCAAAAAGAACGATTGCAGTAAATGACTTAACCAAAAACTTACCTATTACTGCATCAGGCTGCGCTTCAACCTCTTCCACGCTCACGTGGTTCACATGTCCTTTATTGAAAGGGTTCGGCTTCTTCCCAGATCTTCCATTGCCATTACCATTCTGGACTTCAGGACAATCATTTGCATAGTGTCCAGTCTTCTGGCACTTGAAACAAGTAACGTGACTTAGATCCCTCTTGGCTGGGGTAGATGGGTTATTACGGTTCTGTCCGTTGCTTCCTCCATTCCCATTACCATTCTTGGAGCCATTATGGTTGTGCGTACTACCTCCTCCATGGGTATGCTGAAACTGTCCTCCCGGTTTCGGGGCAAAACGTGGCTTCTGCTGAGCTCCAGAATTGTACTTCCCTTGTCCATACTTCCTCTTACGGTTTTCAATCTGCTGCTGCTTCCCTTCAATCATGAGAGCTCTATCGACCAACTCCTGGTAGTTGTTGAAGGTTGCTACCATTAGCTGCATGCTCAGTTCATCATTCAGTCCTTCCAAAAACTTCTCCTGCTTGGCTGCATCTGTAGCAACATCATCTGGTGCATAACGTGCTAACTTACTGAAATCCTCCACATACTGGCCTACGGTGCGTCCTCCTTGGCGTAGGTTGTGAAACTCACGCTTCTTCATAGCCATAGCTCTTGCTGAAACATGAGCTGTACGGAAAGCTTGCTGAAACTGGTCCCATGTGACAGTGTCAATAGGGTGTGTGGCTGTGTAATTCTCCCACCATGATGCTGCGGGTCCATCAAGCTTATGTGCGGCAAAACGCACTCTTTCCGCATCTGTGCATCCTGCAGTGGCCAACTCCCTTCCAACTTTGCGGAGCCAATCATCTTCAACAATCGGCTCGGTGCTGCTGGAAAACACCGGCGGGTTTAGCCTCAAGAAATGGGCTAAGTGATCAACAGGTGGAGGTGGTGGGTTGTTGTTGTTGTTGTTGTTGTCTTGGTTCTGTACCAACACTTGCATCAGGGCATTCTGTTGCTGAATCAACTGGGTGATCTCGGGTGGGAAAACAAATCCGGTGTCGCATCTCGGAGGCATCTGATGGGTTAGAAAAGATGAGAGTTAAGAATAGAATGAGGTCTAGAGGGAAAACACTACCCATATGCTCATGAGTCAAATACAATCAATATCACTCAATCAATTCAATCAAGGCATACAATCGATCTAACTAGCGTTACAAAGTGCTTGAACTATACTATTAAATGGGGAAAAAGTACTACTGATGTGGTGGTCTACTAGAAATTTTGATCAGTTGAAGACTCCATGATATCTGCTCCAGCTTCATCAACAAAGTCATCTTCACCGGGGTCCGAGTCGGTGTCGTCGATGATGATGTAGTTATCCGGGCAAGCGCATTCGTCATCTTCTGCTTTTGGCACTGGATTTCCCATGAATACTCCAATCTTCTTCTCCAGGTCGTCATTCTTCCCTACTAGTGCGACGATTTCCTCCAAATAATCCTCGCGTGTAGCCTTGAGTTCTTCCTCCAGCTCCTTGATCTTCGTCAATGCCTTCTTCAGATCTTCCTTGTCTGAGCACATCTGGTTCTCCTGGCGACGAATGTGTTGGTTTTGCTCCTGGATGAAAGCTGCAATTGATCCATCCTTCTTGGTTCTGATCATCTCCCATTGCTCGTCTCGGCGTCCACAAATCTGATAAATAGTATCCTTAAGCTCCCTGTGGTAGACTTCTCCAATGCGTCCCATAGCGATGTGGGCTGCCATGCTCTTCCCTAAACTCCAGGTTGGTGCTTCAAAAACCAATTTTATAGGTTCAGTGACTGGTGCAAACGTCCTTCCTGGAACTTGAACTTGAATCTTCCAGCTCTCCTCTTCAGGTAATGTGGCGTTGTAGGTTCCGATGATGCTTGGTATTCCTATGTTCAAGTACTTAGTGACTTCCTTCAAGTGTCGTCCAAAAGGCGTGTCTTCATCTGGTTGCATGAACTTGCTCCTTGCATCCGCCATTCCTAAAAGAGTAGAAAGTGGAGAGGGGTCAAAAATGAGAAGAGAGAAGTGTTCTAGGGCTTAAGCTTAGTAGTCATGTCCTACAGTCAGCGTGTGCTCTGATACCACCTTTGTAGCGACCAGACCTCAAATAGTCTGTGCTGCTGTGCACCAGTGTCATCCCTGGATCAGTAATGCTGACACGCACAGTACAAATCGAGGATTTATAACAGAGTAGCAATCACACACTTATTACATCGAATATCTCAAAAGAGAATAAGTATGATAAATATGGCTTAAGGCCATCTAAATACGATAACAACGGAAGACTTGGAAGATAAGTGAGTCCATCAACTCCAACGGCATCACTGAGTATAAGACCACGACCTAAGGCAACTTACTCATCGTCTGAAAAGTCTGCAACATGAAACGTTGCAGCCCGAAAACGGGTCAGCACATGGAATATGCTGGCAATATAACACATAGAGAATAATGAACATAATAATGCTATACTACATGCATATATGGTACAGTTTTGCGAAAAGCCAATTTTTCCCTACTGCAAAGGAATAAGTTATGTTTAACTATCATGGTGGTTGTTAAACATTGAGAAGGTACCTCCAACTCAATCCCAATTAAGTGTCATCATTAACCCAACAAAATTAATTAAAGTAACATGGTGATGAGATTCACATGATAATCCAGGTACTAGATACTCAAGTTGTCCATAACCGGGGACACGGCTAACCATGATTAGTTTGTACACTCTGCAGAGGTTTGTGCACTTTTCCCCACAAGACTCGATCGCCTCCGCTTGATTCTCGCACTGCATGATGTTTGAGAAATGGATGACCGAGACACAGTCTTTCAGAAACAATCACCCTTTACTCCGGATGGACAGTTACACCTACTTTCCCCTACATCTGCTAGCCCACCTCTTCAAGAGATCATGTAACCTACTCAACTATGCTAGAGCCCATAATAGCTTGTGGCTGCACACGGAAGTTTCTAGCATGAATAATCTTATGATCCCTTTGAGCCTGGGTGGCGGTCCATAGGATGATCACACGGGTACCCCGGGATATCCAAAAATACAGGCAGCACTGGGTTCCCCAGGTGCCTCAATCCACCCAGATGTGAGTTTTAGTTGCCACCTTAAGTAAACCATTAATTAACAATCTCACATCTGTCATGAATATCTCTCAAACCCAATCCACGTCTACGAGCATAGCATGGCAATATAATAGCAAACGTAGAAGTAACTCCCAAGGGTTTGATAAATAACACATGTAATAGGTACTACCTCAACTACATCCCAATACCCATAGTTTAATTAAATCCTAACCATGCAATGTTTGAGGATTGATCTAGTGCAAATAAAACTGGGTATGGAAAAGTATGATCAAAGTGTTACTTGCCTTGCTGATGATCCGCGAAACCTAGAGATTCGAAGTAACAAGCGGCGCACTCCGGGTACTCTATCGCAAACAAACAAGCAAACAATAAGTACTCATCTAATGCACAGGTAAAACTCGAATGAAAGATCCAACCAGAAAGTTCAACTTAAGAACTCCGGTTTGCAAAAAGAATCAACTCGAACGAAGCAACGAAAATCAAACGGCGAAAGAAACAAGCTTCGTTTACTAATCTGGATCTAGGTCAAATTTTACAGTAGCAAAAACTTGTTTGAGTAGGTTAAACGGAAAGGGAATTTCGAGACGAAACTCTGGGCGCTTGAATCGCCTGATTCCGATAAACGAGCGAAAAGTTAAACGAAAACGAAGATCTGATATGAAATCGAGATCTGGAATAATCGCAGAAAAATCCGACGAAAAAGAAAACTGACGAACGGTTAAAGAACGGACGTTCGTTAACAGCGAAAATCCGACGATCACGTTCATTAAAACGAACGGATCGGTGAACGTTCACTAAATAATAAAACCGAAGAAAAATAAACCGATCTAGGGTTTAGAAAAAAAAACGAACGGTTTTTTTTAGAAAACCGGCAAACGGCGGCGGATCGGTACCTCGTCGGGACGGGGCTCCGGCGGGGTCGGCGAGGCTCCGGCGGGGC
>NC_057799.1:280823160-280866512 GCF_018294505.1 Triticum aestivum | reverse complement strand
GCTCCGGCGAGGGCGGCTTGGGGCGGGGACGGGGTGAAGGGGGGTGGCGGCGGTATTTAAGAGAGGGGGGCTGCTGCCTTGGAGGAGGGGCAAGGCGGCGTCGGCGGCCGTGCTCGCCACGGACTCGGGCGGCGGCGGTGCGTGCGCGCGAGGGAGACGAGGGAGGTGCGCCGGCTGGCTCGGCTGGGCCTCGGCCCGGTCGGGCGCGGGGTGTTTTTTTTTAATATTCCGCCGAATCTAAAAAAATCACAGAAAAATATATAAAAATCCAAAAATGATAAAACAAATTTTCCCCGTCTAATTAAATAATTAGAACACGGTGAACATTTTTTTGACACAAAAATGCAGTTTTGAAAACGTGCAATTTTTTAATGCAATTAAAATTGCAAATAAAATCCGAATAAAATCCAATATATGATTTTAATATTTTTCCTCCAATATTTCAATTGTTTTGGAGAAGTCATATTTTCTCCTCTCATTTATTTTAATGTGAAATATTTTTCCGGAGAGAAAATAATTAAAACCAAAATCCTCGTTTTATTATTTGATGAAAATCAAATATGATAAATCGGGAAAATCCCCAACTCTCTCTGAGGGTCCTTGAGTTGCTTAGGATTTATCGAGGATTTGCCAAAATGCAATAAAATATGCTATGCAATGATGATCTATGTATAACATTCCAAATTGAAAATTTGGGATGTTACAAGGAGCTCCCTAGCCCGCCGCGTCTCAACTGCTACTGGGGACTCGCCTTCGATCGAGAGGGCTGCCAGTCGTGAAGCGGCAATGACAATGTTATACATTGGGTTAGAGTAATGACCCGGTGGTGTTGGGACGTGCTGTGACAAAAGGTTGTTCTGACGAGACATATCAGTCGGACGTGGCTGAACCGGAGCCCCCGTTCCAGGTGCCTCCGCCCGGTTTACCGCTGGTGGGTTACTGGTCCCCACTCCTGGGGTATTAAAGAGGTTCTTGGCCTCATAAACCGGCGGTAGGTGAGATCGGTACCTTCTCCTCATGACATTGTTTGATGCGCTCTGATCCAGCATAAGCCGATAAGCCTGTGCATCCAATGCGGCCCGTTCCGCAGCCATCCTGGTATCCTCAGCTGCTAGGTCGGCCTTGGCCTGGGTTATCTGATCTTTCACCTTCGCAATTTCCGCATTATGCTCATCTTGATTCGCCGGATTAACCTCCGCCATCAGTGCTGCCAAGGCGTCAAATAAATCAGATAAAACCTAAGCCGGTGGTCGCACAGGGCCTCCTACCCCGGCCGCTGTCGCTCCTACTGATCTGGAAATCATCGCCGCCACGGTCGAGGAGTGGAGCGCTGGCTGTGTACCGGCCATGAAGATCGCAACCCGGTTTGGCGGATCAAAGGGGTCCGGAATACTGTTGCCATCGGAACAGCCCCCAATCCGGCCATCTTGCAATTGGTACAATGATTCGGTCTCTCCGGTCGATGACTCGTCACCGGAATAAATGACGGTTTCACCACCAGATTCTGATCTATCCTCAGATTCGACTTCGTGGATGACTCCCATGAAGGCACGCTTCATGACAGGCTTAACCCGGGCAGATCTCGCACGCTGAGCCGTCTCGATGATCTCGGTGCAGATGTCCGGCTCAGGGCCCGGTTCGCCGATCTTGCCAATGAAAACGTGGATGCCGCCGAAGGGGACCCGGTACCCATACTCGATTGAACCGGCGTCGGCGCCCTAGCCTGCGTCGTCGATGTAGAGCTTGCCGCGACGACTCTTGGTCATCCGGCCGACAGCGTAACCCTTGAGACCTTCGAAGCTGCCCTCTAAGAAATCGAAACCATCGTGCGATAGCCCCACGGTGGGCGCCAACTATCGTGGTTTTGTCACGACAGATGTCCTAGAGAAAGGACTTAGTCGTGGAACCATCGCAACGGGTTAACTTAAAGGGGTTTAAAGCAGACAAGGGACGCAGAGAGTTTATACTGGTTCGGCCCCTTGCAGTGAATGTAAAAGCCTACGATCCAGTTGTTGTGGGATTGCTAGGGTTTCGATGACCAGGGAGCGAATACGCTTTGCCTGGGTCTCGATTTGTTGTCTATTGTCCCTAAACCACCGCTGGGTCGTCCCCTTATATACATGGGTTGACGCCCGCCGGTTTACAGGTTTCCGAGGCCGGCTCATAAACGTGTCCGGCTCGGTCTCTGCTCTTTCTATCTTACAACACAAGTTTACATATCAATGTAGATTTACATCTACAGACCTTTTAAACCGACTTTGGGCCCTGGGCCTTCATAAAGCGCCTCCATCTTGATCTTCATGGGCTTCAGATATAATAATCCATTATGGGGATAACCCGGCCTCCCCTGGCCGATTTACGCCCAGCAGTAATATCCCCAATAGTCCCAGTTTTGTTATCTTTAGACACCTTGCCCTATGTGAGGGCAGCAAATCTAGTCCTACTCAAACTCTACAGCCTTGTCCCCCACCAACAGAAAGATCAGTTTGTTATAGATGTGCGTACTGCGTTTGTCATTGTTATCCCTTTTCGACCAACGTAGGTGCTGGATAGCCAGTCTATACTACTTTCCCCCCATCCTTTCCTCTTTGAACCACGTCCTAGATTCATGCTATACAACTTTCCCCACTACTTTCCTGTTTGATCCAACACCTAGATTCGAGTGCAGAAGCGGAAAAAATCCACATGCAGCTAGAGCAATGCATGTGGAATAAGTAAATTATACCTTAAGTTTCTCGGGGTGTGGCTCAGTGGGCGACCGGAGGCCGATCTGCCCACACTATGTACGACAGTGAGGAAGAAGGGGTCGGAGGCCCTCCCGCGCCACCGCTGGGTGAAAGAGAACTGCTGCGCCGGTAGTGGATTTCCTCCCTCGCCGACGGCAACAGCGTTAAGCCTCCTTCCCTTCCTCGGCGGACTGATCCTGCCGGCTCTTTGACCAGCAGTGAGGGGAGAGAGAGAGAGAGAAAGAGAGGCCAACAGAGTCTTGTTTAGATCTGGAGAGGGTGAGAGAGTGTGAAGAGAGCAACTACAATCGTTGAGGCTCCAGCGTGTATATATATAGTGGAGAGAGAGTGTGAACACAGCAACTACAAGCGTTGAGGCTCCAGCGTGTATATATATAGTGGAGAGAGAGTGTGAAGAGAGCAAACCCTAGAAAACAAGCGCCGAGGCTACAACATATATACATGGAGTGGTTTTCTTTTTCTCTCCATAAAAATCATTTTAAATTGTGCACGAAACTGAACTCTTTATTTAACGTAGTGAATGTCACGACCGGTTTTTCAATAAAATAATTATTGAGAGACCAATCCCTTTTACGGACCAGCGAGGAAGAATTCCTTCTCACTGGTAGACAATATCTTGGTCACAGAAGAAAAATACCAGGAGTACTGCATATAATACAACGTTGAGCGGAGACTGCCCAACAATTTATTACATGCACGCCGATAAAACAAGACGGCGGATAGGGTGGCAAACTACTAACTCACAATAATAACGGTGGTGGAAATATCACCGCGAAGCGAGTGATATGATTCCAGAAGACTACAGCTCTTCGAGCGTCGGAGTGAGGCTCGAGGAGACTTATTGCGGGTGGCGGAAGCGTATATAAAACAAGTGACCAATATCCGGGATCGCGCAGGACTGACTGGGACTCCTCTAGGCGTCGGACGCGCTATCAAACTCTTCATCCAAGAGATCGCCTTCGTCAACATCTGGCAAATCAACAAGCCAGGTGAGTACTATGAAAGTACTCGCAAGACAGTTCGGACATAAGATATAACAAATGTAAACATGAAGCATATGAACAAGTTAAACAGTGCGATCAGACATAGAGATAATAAATACTGGGTGCCAAGCGAGGGTCTGAATGATGCCTCGAGCGGAAGCTGCAGAATAGTAATACTGGTACCAAACGAGTGTCTGAAAGACTCCTCGAGCGGAAATGCAGAATAGTAATACTGGTGCCAAACGAGTGTCTGAAAGACTCCTCGAGCGGAAAATGCAGAATAGTAATACTGGTGCCAAACGAGTGTCTGAAAGACTCCTCGAGCGGAAAATGCGGATTAATAATGCCACAGTCGGGCGTCGGGGCGACACCACATAAAGGGCTTATAATAGAAAATAAAGACAGTGCATGCCACAGTCGGACGTCTGAGCGACATCACATAAAGGGCTTATATTTAAAGTAAGAAACAAGAACACGCCACAGTCGGACGTCTACGCGATGTCACATAAAGGGCTTATATTACAGTTCAATAATACAACAGTTCGAGAGCATAAATTATCACAAGCATGAGATAATTATAAAATTAGTCCATCCACAGGAATAACAATAAATCTGGATTTACCAGTTGAGCTTGTTCACAGGGGACAGGTTTTCCACGCGGATAAATATGGATATAATGTTTTCACTACTTGATCATGGATACGATGACTTGGAAGGAATTGACTCTGCAGAGTTTGTACTTAACCACAACCAACGGATTTCAGTAGTCACGGGGACTAGTTCCGTCTACGGTGTTTTGGAAGAAACACGTCTAACCAGTACACACCCAATTCAACCATCCGAAGCCAGGGATCACCCTCGGCAACGTTCAAGAAAAACCTTGAGACGGGGAGGCTACAACCTCGCGTAGCATGGGATCAAATTTCTATACGCGCGCTTTAAGGGGGTGCCCCCCTCTCGGTCCCAACCGGAAACACCCATGCCCCCTGACCGGATGACTGGCTTTAATCCTGGGCCAAGGTACCATCATCCCGGCCTCTCTGTTTGGTGTGCACACGGAAAGAGGTTACCAACTTACTAAACCGCATCCTGGCAAATGAAACATGTGGTAGCATGGAAGGGGGGAAGAACGATAACATGACTCCGTCCACGTTAATGTCAGAAATAGTCGGATGACGCAAGGCTGGTATGCTACAATAGTACCACCTTGCTGCCCTTCATGTCACCACATGATTAGGCCATCTCTCATCAGAGATCATCGCAACTATGGAACATGCGGGAAAAGAACGATAACATGACTCCGTCCATGTTAACGTCGTAGAAAGTCGGATGACGCAAGGCTGGTATGCTACAGCAATACCATTCTGCTGCCCTTCATGTCACCACATGATTAGGCCATCTCTCATCAGAGATCATCACGACTTTGGATCATGCGGGTAGTTGCCTTACAAGCAACGAGGTATTTACCGATACTCATATGCCACGCACAAACTTTCACGTGAACATGTAGAACACCTGTCATATCAAATGTTTAAAACATGCTTGTCTGGTTCGGAGAAGTCGGAGTCTAGCTCGGCGAAGTTCGCGGCTCCGTCACCTCTCCCGGAACCTACGGCAATCACGAAACGGGTACTAACGTGAAAAACCAATGGGTACACAGAAGCTTTTCCAAATAATTTTCAAATAAATCCCATAACAACTAGACAAAATTTTAAGATTGTCAGAAAAAGAATCACTCAAAAACCCCTTTTTATTAAAAAGTTATAAAGGTTTCTGTCCAGGGACTTATCTGTAATGAAACAGAAAAGTTCCAGGGTTTTAACTGAGAAAACAGAAAACGGTTCGATTGGGAATGCGCAAGCGCAAGGTAGAAAACGTATTTTGCCCGAAGGCGCCAACAGAAAACGGTTCGGGGGAGAAATAACAGAGGCTGACACGCGGGGTCCACATGTCAGGTTTGAAAAGCTCGCCGGCGCCCGAAGACTGCGGTGGACGCCGGCGTCGAACCACGGCGAGTTAGGAGAAACGGAGGGTACCAAGAGCTTCAGCGTCTTCTTCCGTGTCGGTGGGTGGTGGACTCGACCAACGGGGAGCACCACGTCGACGGCGACACTTTCTCCGGCGGACGGCGGCTCGGGTGAGGATGGGGAACTCCGGTGGAGGGCTGCAAGCTTCGAATTGAAGTGCGGGTCAGACAGAGGGATGCATGGTGAAGCTACTGGCAAGAGAAGGGAGGCGGAGGAGCACACACGGGGGCGAATCGGGCTGGATCCCGTGGCGGGTCGCGGCGGCCGGAGTCGAGGAAGGAGACCTCCTCGGGGCTCTTCCAGTGGCTAGGCGTGCTCTAGGGGGAGTGCAGGGATGGTGGGTGCTCGAGTTGAAGCTCGGGGCCTCTATTTATAGGCGGATCGACGGGGTGGCCGTGAACGGAGAATCTCCGCCGAGCGATTACGGCGGAGCAGTGGATTGGCAGGAGGTTTGAGTGGCCAGGCAGCATCAGTGGAGGTCACTGGATTCATTCCACGGCTAAACGGGGTCGGTCTTGGCGTAATGGCGTCGGTCCACGGTGAGGTGACCGCACGGGCTCAACGGCGGCAGAGAGCGCGCTCCGCGCCCTGCGGTTCACGACGAGGGCGGCAGCGCGTTCGGGGGAGTGGAGGGCCACGCGGCGAGCTCCGGTGGTTTGGGCGGCGCTGGGTGGCGTCGTCGGCGCCGTGTCTCCCGCTGGCGTCCGCAAAGCCGCCGCCGGCGTCGGTCACGGGGCGGCGCACCTTCTGCTGCTCGTCGCCGACGCCCGCAAGGTGCCAGGCGCTCGTGCGGTGCAGGAACAAGAGGGAGGGGACGAGGAGCAAGGCGACGCAGTGGCACTGGCGAGATCGACGTCCATCTCTGAAGAAAACGACAACAAGCCACTGACTGAACTCTGAATTTTCTGAACTTGACAATGACCATGCACTACAGGTGTTCGACAGAAAGATTTTGCAATGAGATGAATTTTTCTGGGGCTGTAACTTGGTGAGGTGACCACTCAATGCACCCAGAGGCTGCCTGATTTTACTTGGAATTTTTGGAGAGGGTTTTGAATGAATTTCACCAAATTTGACAAATCTGGTCCAAACTTGCAGCAGGTGTAGTTTGAAAATTTTGAACTGAAGACCAGTGGATCTTCATGGATCTTGGTTGAGGGCTCAAAGGACTAGGAGGGGTAACAGGTTTGGTGGCAAAAATCAAGACAGAAAGTGGAGTTCCTTTGTAAATCTCCAAGTGCTAGAAGAGAAGGCAGAAATTTGTTTGGATAAGATTTAAATGGAAATGATCACATGGGGAGATTCAACTTGCTGGATTTGATGCAAATTATGATCCAAGGGTGAGGGAAGGGTTAGGAGAGAGGATTTGCACTAAGGTCATGGCAAGAAGGAATTGTTGAAAGTGGCAAAGGATTATTCCAAAAGACATAGTGCATTTGCAAAAGATTTTCAAAAGTTATTTTCCCCAATGAAAAACATTTTGTCTTGAGTCCAAATGAAAAGCAAGAACCTCCAAGACCAAAGACAGATCTTGGGTGAATCCAAATAAAACTTTTGCCATAAAGAAAATATTTGAGAGGGAGAGTTCTCTTGAAGAAAAATTTAAATCACTCCCCTCAAGTCAAATAAAAATCTTTTTTGAAAAATCCAAATAAAAACTTGGGTGTGACAACACCTACCCCCTTAGGAAAAATCTTGTCCTCGAGATTTCTGCTGATCCTCAAATAGGTATGGATACTCTCCTCGAAGGAAATCTTCCCTTTCCCATGTAGCTTCATCCTCAGTGTGGTTGCTCCACTGAACCCTGAAAAATCTTGTTGTTTTCTGACGGGTCCTCCGTTCAGACTCTTCTAAAATCTTTATTGGCCTTTCTCTGTATGTGAGATCTTGTTGCATATCAATGTTCTCATGAGGTACATGCTTCTCCGGGTTACTCACACATTTTCTCAATTGTGAGACGTGGAATACGTCATGGACGTCTGACAGCTCCTTGGGTAGGTCTAGTTGGTAGGCTACTGTGCCTCTTCGTGCCTTTACACAAAATGGTCCAATAAATCTTGGGGCTAGCTTCCCCTTTATTTTGAACCGTTGCAGACCCCTCATAGGAGATACTCGGAGGTATACGGAATCACCGGGTTCAAAGCTGACCTCACGATGCTTCTGATCATAGTAGCTCTTTTGTTGGCTTTGTGCCGTCTTGAGTCTGTCCCTGATTTGTTTAACTTTCTCCTCGGCCTCTTTAAGCATGGCTGGGCCGAAGATACGGCTGTCACCTGTTTCTGACCAATTCGGTGGGGTACGACACCTCTGTCCGTACAATGCCTCAAAGGGTGCCATTTGCAAGCTGGCTTGGTAACTGTTGTTGTAAGCAAATTCGGCATATGGCAAACTCTCTTCCCAACTGGATCCATAGGTGAGCACACAGGCTCTTAGCATATCCTCTAGGATTTGGTTTACACGTTCCGTTTGTCCATCAGTCTGAGGGTGGTATGCTGTACTGAAAGCTAGTTGCGTGCCCAGAGCTTGTTGTAGGTGATCCCAAAATTTGGAGACAAATTGTGTGCCTCGGTCTGATATTATAGTCTTTGGGACTCCGTGCAAGCAAACTATACGGGAGAGATAAAGTTTTGCCCGTCTTTGTGTGGAGTAGGTAGTCTTTACGGGAATGAAATGAGCAACCTTGGTTAGTCGGTCTGTGATGACCCACATGGCGTCATTTCCGCGTTGTGATCGGGGTAATCCGACAATGAAATCCATTCCTATTTCATCCCATTTCCACTCCGGTATCCTGTTTGGCTGGAGTAGCCCTGCTGGCTTTTGGTGCTCGGCCTTGATGCGCTGACATGAATCGCAACAAGCAATGAATGTGGCTATATCTCTTTTCATACCGTGCCACCAAAATCTTTCCTGAATGTCCTTGTACATTTTGGTTCCTCCAGGATGGATCGAGTATGGAGCGGTGTGGCTTTCCGTTAAGATCTGTTGCTTGAGTTCCTCAATGTTAGGTACGCAAAGTCTGTCTCGGTACCATAATGTTCCTTCACTGTCTGTGACGAACTCTGAAGTCTTACTAAGATTCATTTTCTTCTTTATACCTTCGATGCTGGGGTGTCCCTGTTGAGCCTTCTTAATTTGTTCCACCAGGGTGGGTTGTATCTCCAGATTTGATACGGTGCCCTCAGAGACTAACATCATGTTGAGCCTAGCGAACTCTCGCTGAAACTCAGGCCTCAAATTTTGCTGACCGTCATTGTCCGGGCTGGGGTTTCGACTAAGGGCATCGGCCACTACATTTGCTTTCCCTGGATGGTAGTGAATGCCGACGTCATAGTCCTTGACCAGTTCCAACCAGCGTCGTTGGCGTAAATTCAGCTCTGGCTGTGTGAAAATATATTTGAGGCTCTTATGGTCCGTATATATTTCACAGCGATTTCCCAACAGAAAGTGCCTCCACTCCTTGAGTGCATGTATGACTGCTGCTAGCTCCAAGTCATGGGTTGGGTAATTTTCCTCATGTTTTCGCAGCTGCCTGGAGGCATATGCGACTACCTTGCCAACCTGCATTAGTACACATCCGAGACCTTTTCGGGACGCGTCACAATACACTTCAAAGCTCTTGTGTATGTCTGGCACAGTTAAGGCCGGTGCGGTTGTCAGTTTCTTCTTGAGTTCTTGGAAGCTCTGCTCGCATGCTTCCGTCCATACAAATTTCTTGTCCTTCTTGAGTAACTGGGTTATAGGTTTCGCCACAGTGGAGAAACCTTCAATAAATCTTCTGTAATATCCGGCCATTCCTAGGAAACTCCGCACATCAGTAACGTTGGCGGGTGGCTTCCAGTCCAGTATGGCCTTGACTTTTTCTGGGTCTACGGCCATGCCTCCTTGGTTCAGTATATGGCCTAAGAAACCAACTTGTCTTAGCCAAAATTTGCACTTGCTAAATTTGGCGTACAATTGATGCTTCCTCAATTCCCCCAAAACAATTCTGAGGTGCTCAGCATGCTCTTCTGGTGTCCTTGAGTAAACCAGAATATCGTCAATGAATACCACCACAAATTTGTCCATGAATTTCATGAACACTTTGTTCATGAGGTGGACGAAATATGCGGGGGCGTTCGTTAGTCCAAAAGGCATCACTGTGAACTCGTATAACCCATATCTGGAAGTGAATGCTGTCTTGGGGATATCTTCTGTCCGTACTTTCAATTGATGGTATCCCGATCTCAAATCAATCTTCGAAAATACCTTGGCTTGTGCGAGCTGGTCAAACAGATCATTTATCCGTGGCATCGGATATTTGTTTTTGATGGTGACCATATTGAGGGCTCGATAGTCTATACACAGTCTCAGTGTCCCATCCTTCTTCTTGGCAAACAACACAGGCGAACCCCATGGTGAGGAGCTGGCTCGAATAAATCCTTTGTCCAACAACTCCTTTATCTGCTTCTTCAACTCCACCAATTCTGAGGGTGCCATTCTATAAGGCTTCTTATAGATGGGGGCGGTGCCAGGTGCTAGTTCGATGCTGAATTCTATCTCTCGGTCTGGTGGCATGCCTGGTAGTTCTTCAGGGAACACATCAGGAAACTCGCATACCACTGGAACTTTCCTCAGTTCTGCAATGTCCATTTTGTTCAGTTTTGGTTTCTGTGATCGTGGCCTTTCTTGAGCGGAAACTCTTATTGTCTTGCCGTGATGGTGAGTGAGAATCACTGTCCGATTGAAACAGTCGATGAATCCTTTGTTGGTGGTCAACCAGTCCATCCCTAAAATGACATCCAGTCCTTTACTTTCCAACACGATGAGATTCGCGTGGAATTGTAGTCCTTCGAACTCAATGACCACTCCTTGGCAGTAACCCTGAGCGATCTGCTTATTTCCGGGGGACTTGATGATCATAGATTTTTCCAAGGGAAGTATCGGAAAACCATGTTGCGAAACAAAACTCTTCGAAACGAACGAATGGGAAGCTCCAGAATCAAACAAAACCGTGGCAGGTACTGTGTTGACAGGGAACGTACCGAGCACGATGTCTGGGGCATTCTGCGCTTCTTCCCTGGTCACATGGTTCAGGTGACCCTTCCTGTGGTTGTTGTTGGGGTTGAAATTGTTGCGCTTGGGGGCGGGATTGTTTCCACCATTGTTCGGCTTGGGTGCCGAGTCTCTTGGCTTCGGGCACTGTTTAGCATAATGCCCTTGTTGGCCACAAGCATAGCAGGTGACCCCTGGACGGTATGTGTACTCCTTATCCCTGGCATGAAATTGTCCGACGGGCCTTGGCTCAGTAGTCGTGGATCTCCTTGTGTCTGTCCTTGGGACCTCAGTCTTGCCTCGGTTGCTGCGGGCAAGAGTCGTCTTGTCCCTCTTTCGCTTGCGGATATCTTCTAGACTACGGCGCTCATTCTCCAAGGTGATGGCCTTGTCCACCAGCGTCTTAAAATCCGGAAAGGTGTGCACAATCAGTTGGCATCTCAGTGCTGGTGCCAGGCCGTCCAGGAATTTTTCCATCTTCTTGCTTTCTGTCATGTGCTCGTCGTAGGCATAACGAGATAGCTGGGTAAACTGACCATTGTATTCTGTCACTGACATGCCTCTCTGCTTCAGGTCATCAAACTCTCTCTTCTTGATCTTTAGGATGCTCCTGGGGATGTGTGCCCCACGGAAGCCTTCCTTGAACTCTTCCCAGGTGATGTTGTGTTCCCTGGGATGCATGTGTAGGAAGTTCTCCCACCATGCTGCGGCTGCTCCAGTAAGGTAGTGTGGTGCATAAAGCACCTTCTCATGATCTGAGCACTGAGCAATAATCAGTTTCCTTTCAATCTCACGAAGCCAATCATCGGCTTCCAGCGGCCTATCGGTGTGAGCAAAAGTTGAGGGGCGAGTCTTCTGTAACTCAGATAACTTGGAATGTGGTTGATAGGGTTCACGGTGGTTTCCCATATTGATGACATGATTCATCATCTCTTGGTGCTGTTGCTGGCTTTGCTCGAAGAGACGGCATACTTGAGACAGTGCTGCTTCGCTGTCTTGTTGGCTGGATTGACCCTGAGTGAAATTGTTGCTGGTCTGTGTCCCGTAAGCCTCTTCTGGCTGATTGGGCATGGAGCGAGTCCACGGGCGAGACATTTTTCCAGTCTGGGGTATTATTTGCAAAACCCATGAGAAAAACTGTGTAGCACAAGGAAAAATCTTGCAAGCACAACAATAAAAAAAAGCTTCAAGGTTTTTCAAAGAAACATAAAAGATTTTGCATGGAGAAGAAGTGCTTAACACAAAACTTACATGCGAAAAGCAAACACATGATACAGCACTCAGGATGCGCGTACACAATCCTGACATGTTATTAAAACTAGCGTACTACACCGGAAGGCAACAAACACACCAATACAAACTAGCGTACAGATAAAACAACACATCATACAAGCAGGCATAACACGCGGCTACTCGGTGCTCTCAGTCGGAGATGGTGAAGATCTCCTTCCCCTTGCCGATGGCAAGGCTCAGCGGTCCAGGAGAGTCAACCTCCACCTCCTCTCTAGCTGGCTCCTGGCGCGTAACGCTGCGCTGCGGTGATGGTGCGGGGGCGACTGGTGGCAGAGCGGGTGCGGCAGGCGGTGCGGCTCTGACTGGAGTAGGAGCGATGACTCGGTCGAACTCCTCAGTGGTAGGTAGACGGCGAGCAGTGGCCAAAACGGCCGGTGCATACGAGGCTGAAGACAAGACGAATGTCAGAGGCGGCGCCGTGTGGAGAAGCTCCTTCCTGCTGGCAGGACCGCCCCGGACCAAGTCCATGCGGGCAGCCACAAATCATCTACGAGGTTGTCGAAAGACTCCTCCAGAGCCTTGAGATACTCCACAACCATCTCGATGGCTTCATCTCGTTCTCCCCGATGGCAAGCGAACGCATAGTGGCTGGTGTAAGGCACATGGCATGGGAGGTAGCGGTAGCGACGAGTCTTCATCGTAGGAAGGATGTCCCAAAGGCGAGCTATCGCCTCACGGGCAGCCATCTGCATGGCATGCCTCTCCGTAGGCATGGCCCTTCCCACAAAACGGAAGTGGCAAGCAGCAGAACGTCCTCCCTTGAATTGCACCACAGCCTGGTGCATAGACACGTCGTCACTGAGCTTGTGCTGGTAGAGTGTGAACTCCGGGCGAGCTGCTGGCCCGATCGCGAGCTTGGTGATGGAGACGAGGAGCTTGACAAACCCCTCGGGCACGTTGGTGAACACTCGATTCTCACAGCTACTGCCAGCCATCTACAAAAGTAGGCAAAAATTCTGAGTAGTCATGTCATAAATTTATGATGACCAACAGAAAATAGCTACAATTGCAAAAAGCTGAAAAAGCACAAAAACGCTAATAACCGATTAGCGATCGCACCTAGTGGCTTCCTACAGTCAGCCTGGCTCTGATACCAAGCCTGTCACGACCGATTTTTCAATAAAATAATTATTGAGACACCAATCCCTTTTACGGACCAGCGAGGAAGAATTCCTTCTCACTGGTAGACAATATCTTGGTCACAGAAGAAAAATACCAGGAGTACTGAATATAATACAACGTTGAGCGGAGACTGCCCAAAAATTTATTACATGCACGCCGATAAAACAAGACGGCGGATAGGGTGGCAAACTACTAACTCACGATAATAACGGTGGTGGAAATATCACCGCGAAGCGAGTGATATGATTCCAGAAGACTACAGCTCTTCGAGCGTCGGAGTGAGGCTCGAGGAGACTTATTGCGGGTGGCGGAAGCGTATATAAAACAAGTGACCAATATCCGGGATCGCGCAGGACTGACTGGGACTCCTCTAGGCGTCGGACGCGCTATCAAACTCTTCATCCAAGAGATCGCCTTCGTCAACATCTGGCCAAATCAACAAGCCAGGTGAGTACTATGAAAGTACTTGCAAGACAGTTCGGACATAATATATAACAAATGTAAACGTTAAGCATATGAACAAGTTAACCAGTGCGATCAGACAAAGAGATAATAAATACTGGGTGCCAAGCGAGGGTCTGAATGACGCCTCGAGCGGAAGCTGCATAATAATAATACTGGTACCAAACGAGTGTCTGAAAGACTCCTCGAGCGGAAATGCAGAATAAGAATACTGGTGCCAAACGAGTGTCTGAAAGACTCCTCGAGCGGAAAATGCAGAATAGTAATACTGGTGCCAAACGAGTGTCTGAAAGACTCCTCGAGCGGAAAATGCGGATTAATAATGCCACAGTCGGGCGTCGGGGCGACACCACATAAAGGGCTTATAACAGAAAATAAAGACAGTGCATGCCACAGTCGGACGTCTGAGCGACATCACATAAAGGGCTTATATTTAAAGTAAGAAACAAGAACACGCCACAGTCGGACGTCTACGCGACGTCACATAAAGGGCTTATATTACAGTTCAATAATACAACAGTTCGAGAGCATAAATTATCACAAGCATGAGATAATTATAAAATTAGTCCATCCACACGAATAACAATAAATCTGGATTTACCACTTGAGCTTGTTCACCGGGGACAGGTTTTCCACGCGGATAAATATGGATATAATGTTTTCACTACTTGATCATGGATACGATGACTTGGAAGGAATTGACTCTGCAGAGTTTGTATTTAACCACAGCCAACGGATTTCAGTAGTCACGGGGACTAGTTCCGTCTACGGTGTTTTGGAAGAAACACGTCTAACCAGTACACACCCAATTCAACCATCCGAAGCCAGGGATCACCCTCGGCAACGTTCAAGAAAAACCTTGAGACGGGGAGGCTACAACCTCGCGTAACATGGGATGAAATTTATATACGCGCGCTTTAAGGGGGTGCCCCCCTCTCGGTCCCAACCGGAAACACCCATGCCCCCTGACCGGATGACTGGCTTTAATCCTGGGCCAAGGTACCATCATCCCGGCCTCTCTGTTTGGTGTGCACACGGAAAGAGGTTACCAACTTACTAAACCGCATCCTGGCAAATGAAACATGTGGTAGCACGGAAGGGGGGAAGAACGATAACGTGACTCCGTCCACGTTAACGTCAGAAATAGTCGGATGACGCAAGGCTGGTATGCTACAACAGTACCACCTTGCTGCCCTTCATGTCACCACATGGTTAGGCCATCTCTCATCAGAGATCATCACAACTATGGAACATGCGGGAAAAGAACGATAACATGACTCCGTCCATGTTAACGTCGTAGAAAGTCGGATGACGCAAGGCTGGTATGCTACAACAATACCATTCTGCTGCCCTTCATGTCACCACATGATTAGGCCATCTCTCATCAGAGATCATCACGACTTTGGATCATGCGGGTAGTTGCCTTACAAGCAACGAGGTATTTACCGATACTCATATGCCACGCACAAACTTTCACGTGAACATGTAGAACACCTGTCATATCAAATGTTCAAAACATGCTTGCCTGGTTCGGAGAAGTCGGAGTCTAGCTCGGCGAAGTTCGCGGCTCCGTCACCTCTCTTGGAACCTACGGCAATCACGAAACGGGTACTAACGTGAAAAACCAATGGGTACACAGAAGCTTTTCCAAATAATTTTCAAATAAATCCCATAACAACTAGACAAAATTTTAAGATTGTCAGAAAAAGAATCACTCAAAAACCCCTTTTTATTAAAAAGTTATAAAGGTTTCTGTCCAGGGACTTATCTGTAATGAAACAGAAAAGTTCCAGGGTTTCAACTGAGAAAACAGAAAACGGTTCGATTGGGAATGCGCAAGCGCAAGGGAGAAAACGTATTTTGCCCGAAGGCGCCAACAGAAAACGGTTCGGGGGAGAAATAACAGAGGCTGACACGCGGGGTCCACATGTCAGGTTTGAAAAGCTCGCCGGCGCCCGAAGACTGCGGTGGACGCCGGCGTCGAACCACGGCGAGTTAGGAGAAACGGAGGGTACCAAGAGCTTCAGCGTCTTCTTCCGCGTCGGTGGGTGGTGGACTCGACCAACGGGGAGCACCACGTCGACGGCGACACTTTCTCCGGCGGACGGCGGCTCGGGTGAGGATGGGGAACTCCGGTGGAGGGCTGCAAGCTTCGAATTGAAGTGCGGGTCAGACAGAGGGATGCATGGTGAAGCTACTAGCAAGAGAAGGGAGGCGGAGGAGCACACACGGGGGCGAATCGGGCTGGATCCCGTGGCGGGTCGCGGCGGCCGGAGTCGAGGAAGGAGACCTCCTCGGGGCTCTTCCAGTGGCTAGGCGTGCTCTAGGGGGAGTGCAGGGATGGTGGGTGCTCGAGTTGAAGCTCGGGGCCTCTATTTATAGGCGGATCGACGGGGTGGCCGTGAACGGAGAATCTCTGGCGAGCGATTACGGCGGAGCAGTGGATTGGCAGGAGGTTTGAGTGGCCAGGCAGCATCAGTGGAGGTCACTGGAGTCATTCCACGGCTAAACGGGGTCGGTCTTGGCGTAATGGCGTCGGTCCACGGTGAGGTGACCGCACGGGCTCAACGGCGGCAGAGAGCGCGCTCCGCGCCCTGCGGTTCACGACGAGGGCGACAGCGCGTTCAGGGGAGTGGAGGGCCACGCGGCGAGCTCCGGTGGTTTGGGCGGCGCTGGGTGGCGTCGTCGGCGCCGTGTCTCCAGCTGGCGTCCGCAAAGCCGCCGCCGGCGTCGGTCACGGGGCGGCGCACCTTCTGCTGCTCGTCGCTGACGCCCGCAAGGTGCCAGGCGCTCGTGCGGTGCAGGAACAAGAGGGAGGGGACGAGGAGCAAGGCGACGCAGTGGCACTGGCGAGATCGACGTCCATCTCTGAAGAAAACGACAGCAAGCCACTGAGTGAACTCTGAATTTTCTGAACTTGACAATGACCATGCACTACAGGTGTTCGACAGAAAGATTTTGCAATGAGATGAATTTTTCTGGGGCTGTAACTTGGTGAGGTGACCACTCAATGCACCCAGAGGCTGCCTGATTTTACTTGGAATTTTTGGAGAGGGTTTTGAATGAATTTCACCAAATTTGACAAATCTGGTCCAAACTTGCAGCAGGTGTAGTTTGAAAATTTTGAACTGAAGACCAGTGGATCTTCATGGATCTTGGTTGAGGGCTCAAAGGACTAGGAGGGGTAAAAGGTTTGGTGGCAAAAATCAAGACAGAAAGTGGAGTTCCTTTGTAAATTTCCAAGTGCTAGAAGAGAAGGCAGAAATTTGTTTGGATAAGATTTAAATGGAAATGATCACATGGGGAGATTCAACTTGCTGGATTTGATGCAAATTATGATCCAAGGGTGAGGGAAGGGTTAGGAGAGAGGATTTGCACTAAGGTCATGGCAAGAAGGAATTGTTGAAAGTGGCAAAGGATTATTCCAAAAGCCATAGTGCATTTGCAAAAGATTTTCAAAAGTTATTTTCCCCAATGAAAAACATTTTGTCTTGAGTCCAAATGAAAAGCAAGAACCTCCAAGACCAAAGACAGATCTTGGGTGAATCCAAATAAAACTTTTGCCATAAAGAAAATATTTGAGAGGGAGAGTTCTCTTGAAGAAAAATTTAAATCACTCCCCTCAAGTCAAATAAAAATCTTTTTTGAAAAATCCAAATAAAAACTTGGGTGTCACAGTGAAAAAAGATACTAGGGGCAATGCTAATATGTGAAGAAAATTTAACACTCGAAGGAGTCAACTCGCAATTAACGCTGCACACCTCCCGGTCGCGCTTACTAACGTTCACGTGTGGTACACGACCCTCCAAAGTGAACAACAACTGAACCACACACGGTCAAAATATCGAAAAGGTGGGATGCACCATCCTTCAATTTTAAATATTTTGGGCACTTGTATTCAGCCTAAGTCAGTGTGCCACCGTATGTACTAAGGGTTACAGCGGGTGCTAAGAAACTAGGGCGTATTGAGAGTAATTGCCATGCCGTTTATTTGTAGGGTCACTTGCAAACTGTGAAACTCTATTTTCCTCTTATTTAGTGGATGAGGCAAATCTATTGCCTCCGTTTCGAAAAAAAATGAGAAATTCAATTTTAATTATTTAGTTTGTACACTTGGTCTCTTCCAATAACTTTGGGCATTTGTATTTGACCTAAGTCAGTGTGCCACCGTATCTCGTACTACTCCCTCCGTCTAGGTGTATAAGTCACATTTGAAGGTGCAGCGAGACCAAGGTGCAAGCAGATTGGAGGAGAAGGAGAAACTTGACTGGTCCTTCCTCCAATCAAAGTCGCGATTTCTCTCTCTAAACGCAATAATTAATCACAACAATTAAGAGATGTCGTTTTAGCTACCATGCAGGGCCACGTATTAACTCGCATGCAAGCCGACTTTGATTCCTTGACTGATCAACGCGTAGTTGTGCTCCATGCATTGGGTTTCCGGGGGCATAACATGGCAGAGTAAGTAACGCTCGCTAGAAACGAGGCTAGGAGGGGATTCAGATGCGAAGTTAATGGACGACGCCTAAGCATCTTGGAAATATCTAATTTTCGTATGATGACTTAACACCTAGACGGAGGGAGTACTACTCCTCAGTCCAGGTTTGATGGAATATTTGTCACCTCTTCTCTTCTTGTACATACTCCATTTTATCTCACTTCCTGTGGCTTCCCACTCGCATGATATTCCTATTCTATGAACATGTGTGTGTGTGTGTGTTTTAACACTGTGTGCGTGTTAGAGAGAGCGACACATCAACCTACTCCTACAGAGAGATGGTGTGTAGTGTACGATTGAGCCGCGAGATTCGGCGCATCCTCTCATTCTCGGGTGTCCGGTCGGGACATCTTCCACGCCCGCTCGTGACCAGCCTGGCCCACCCAAAGCCCCTCCATCGCCCGTGCGCGCTTCCCGCCTGAAATGGTCAGCGCCGCTCTAGCGAATCGGTGCCGCATTCATGCCCGGGCAGAGTGGACGCGACCTCTCAGTGGCGTCTGCGTTGAAGGGAGAAGCGGATTCAAGAGTGATGGTTGCTTCATCCGTCCAACTTACTGCTTGGTCTATGTGATTTGATGGCTCATTGGTCATCATTACTAAGGTGGTACGACTGCTGGATGTCCCACATTTCGGTGAAAGGAGGTAGATTACAATTTTCTCCATTCTTACAGCGGAGGAGTGCGAAAGCAGTGAAAAGACGCAAGCTCAATGATTACATGGCCCACCTCACACTATCACCATATTTTCTAGACACCGTGCGACCTAACTCTTTAGTTACATAGTTGTACGTACTGTAATTTCTCAGCGAGATAAATTTTTACAATGCTATGAAGCTTCTAGCTTCTATTTCAAGTATCTTGCGTCCAAGGTTGCCCCGTTGCAACATTTCATCAAATACAAAGGAGACTAACATGCATGCTATTGCATCTAAATGATTGACAGATCATAGCCAATATGTACTCCCTCCGTTCCAAAATAAGTGTCTCAACTGAATGCAAACTTTAGTTCAAAGTTGTACTACTACTAAAGTTGACACTTATTTTGGAACAGAGACAACTAAAGAAAAAATACGATCCATGCAGTCCCTAGCCCTTGAACCCTAAACTTTGCTGGCGATGTTGAACCTTCCGAAGGAATGAAGTTTGCAACCCTTTGACCATCGGATCATTTTGTGCAGTTTCACTAAAGTCGAGATGAGCATCCCTGTGGCAAAGAAATTGAAGAAGCGTGATTAGAATAAGATTACTGAGACTAGTTGATGAGACATAAACTCATCACAAATACAGTAGAAGCCAGTAGAGCTACGTGCGGGGCAAAGAAGTAGAGAAATATCCACATGGAGCGATGTGGGCAGCTGGGGCAGTGGTGCAAGCCGGTTGTAAAGGAAGTTGTACCAGAGGGATGTCGGGATGTAACTCAACCTAGAGGAGGGCGGCGGGAGGCGGCAACTGCCCACGTCGCGGCAGTGAGCAAGGGACGAAGGCAACCGCACTAGCTTTGTGAGAGAGAACGGCGGGGACCCCTGATCGGGACGTGGCGACAATGGGTTTTCGTCGTCGGGGACGGCGACCGCATCTACACAAAGCATCCACCCCTTCACTCAGCGGACATGATCCGCCCGGATGTTAGAGATGTGGCCACAGTCGTTTTGTGCGAGAGAGTGTGAAGAGAGTAACCCCAGCAAGCAACCGTGTAGGCTCGTCCTGGCTATGTATATAGTGGAGCGGTTTCTTTTTCTCTCCATATGAACCTATTTATAATGCGTACGTGCCACTAAAGAAAAAAAAAACTTTATTTATAAATGACGCGACACCGTTCATGTGTGGTTCCTGACCCTCCATTATTTATAAGTGAGTAACTACTACTAGACGCGTCAAATTATCACGTGGGCAGCATCATCATACAGAAATGAGCTCCACCATGTCACGTCTGTGGTTGGGGAAGACGCAAAAGACGCAAAGAGTGCTACTAGTACTACGTGCGTGGGTGCGTGCACCTCTTCTCTTCGAGCATGGTTATTAAAGTATAGCCCACTACTCTACCACGCGGTTATTATATGGGCAAAGAGTATAGGCAGTAGTAATGACTAATAAGCCATCAAATCACGGGGCCCACCTTTCTCTATGTTTGACCGAGGAAGCAGCCATCATTTCACTCCTCATTGAATATCCATCCGCTGCTACCTCTGCAAATAAATAAAAATCCTCTTCTACCTTCGGAACATGGTTAATAATATAGCCATGTCAATCACGATGTAGAAATATCATTAACTGGTACAATAGGGCTGGCTCTAAGGCAGGTGATTTTTTTACCTTGTCTCTTTCTCTTTTTGTCTCATTTACTCATTTTACATAGGAGCACATGTAGAGGATGGCTGTTCCTTTCGATGGGACTTCTTCATGGGGTTCAAGACTAAGCAGCTCCGAGTTATTCCCGCTACCCACCACCTGAATCATGCCATCTATGAAAGTACTCCCATTGCAACAATGAGGTCCACTAGGTATAGCACGTTGTAGGATCGAAAGTATGTCTAGAGGGGGGTGATTAGACTACTTGACCAAATAAAAATCTAGCCTTTTCCCAATTTTATGTCTTGGCAGATTTTAGCAACATAACACAAGTGAAGAAATCAACCTACACATGCAATTCTAAGAGTATAGCAGCGGAATGTAAATCATTGCATATGAAGGTAAAGGGGAGGAGTTTGGAGGGAGCAAACGCAATGTAGACACGGAGATTTTTGGCGTGGTTCCGATAGGTGGTGCTATCGTACATCCACGTTGATGGAGACTTCAACCCACGAAGGGTAACGGTTGCGCGAGTCCACGGAGGGCTCCACCCACGAAGGGTCCACGAAGAAGCAACCTTGTCTATCCCACCATGGCTATCGCCCATGAAGGACTTGCCTCACTTGGGTAGATCTTCACGGAGTAGGCGATCTCCTTGCCCTTACAAACTCCTTGGTTCAACTCCACAATCTTTATGGAGGTTCCCAAGTGACACCTAACCAATCTAGGAGACACCACTCTCCAAAAGGTAATAGATGGTGTGTTGATGATGAACTCCTTGCTCTTGTGGTTCAAATGATAGTCTCCCCAACACTCAACTCTCTCTCACAGATTTAGATATGGTGGAAAGATTATTTGAGTGGAAAGCTTGGGGAAGGCTAGAGATCAAGATTCTGGTGGTTGGATTGGAATGTCTTGGTCTCAACACATGAGTAGGTGGTTCTCTCTCAGAAAATGAGTAGTGGAAGTGTAGGCACGTTCTGATGGCTCTCTCTCAAATGGAGAGGAGGGTGGAGGGGTATATATAGCCTCCACACAAAATCTAACCGTTACACACAATTTACCAAACTCGGTGGGACTGAATAGTGAAACTTGGTGAGACCGACCTAGTTCAAAATGTGAACGTTAGGCTTTTCGGTGGGACCGACAATACCAACTCGGTGAGACCGATGTGCTAGGGTTAGGGCGAAACCTCATCTCGGTGAGACCGATCACATGAACTCGGGGAGACCGATTTCAGTAATAAACAAACAAAGACTTGGTCAGGAAAACTCGGTGGGACCGATCGCTCATTTTGGTGAGACCGAAATGTTACGAAAAGGAAATAGAGAGTTTGCATTGCCAACTCGGTGGGACCGATCGCTCATCTCGGTTAGACCGAAACGTTACGAAGGGAAACAGAGATTTTGCAATCCCATCTAGGTGAGACCGAGATCCCAATCGGTGAGACCGAACTGATTAGGGTTTCTGGCTATGGCTATGTCAAGTGAACTCGGTGGCGCCGGATAGATCAAATAGGTGGGACCGAGTTTGACTTTAGGTTTAGGACATATGTGGAAATGAGAAAGTGGTTGAGGGCTTTTGGAGCATATCACTAAGCATTTTGAGCAAGCAAGCCATTAAGCAACACCTCATCCCCTTTTAATAGTATTGGCTTTTCCTATGGACTCAATGCGATCTTGGATCACTAAAATAAAAATGTAGAGTCTTGAGCTTTTGCCAATATGTGTCCTTAGCATTTTGAGGGGTCCACATCTCTAGTCCATGCCATACCAATCATTGAACTCTCTGAAACATTAATCTTGAATGGATATTAGTTCAATGAGTTATATGTTGTTATGAATTACCAAAACCACCCGGGGATTAGTTGCACTTTCAATCTCCCCCTTTTTGGTAATTGATGACAACATATAGATCAAAGCTTTGACAAATGATAATAAGAATGAAATACATCGTCGCTTTGAGAAGTATGTGATAAGCAAGAGCTCCCCCTAAATTTGTGCATCATTTAAAATTTGCTTTTGAATGCAAATGCACAATCAATTAGGATCATGGGTTACTCTTCCATGTCACATACATCTTGGTGGAGCGCTCAAAATGATAGAATGTGAAATATGCACTCATTACCAAGACAAGATGTGAATGATCATACATGAGAGATAGAATATCATCATTCAAGCACAAGCATTAAAGTATGATATGATCAAGCACATGAACATATAAGTATCTCACACACTCATAAGTAGAGTATCAACCAAACAAGCGAGCAAATAAAGTAGCAAGAGAGGCAAAAAGAAGCAAAACACACTCTCTCTCGAAGCCTATGATCTATACACTTTCTCCCCCTTCGGTAACAAGTTACCAAAAAGCTCGAAAATGCATAGTGTTATATGGCACTCTAAGCATGATCTTGTAGTGACCCGACCTCAGACGGTCAAGTCTCTATGGTTAAGTTCATCCCTGGATCGGTATTGCTGACACACACAATACTCGAGGATTTATTGCAAGTTCAATCACACACTTATTACATCGAGTGTCTCAAAAGGAGTACTTATTACAATAATATGGCTGAAGGCCATCTAAATAAGATAATTGCGGAAGCTTCGAAGATAAATGAGTCCATCCAACTCCACGGCAAAACTGAGTGCATGACAACGACCTAGCGCACCTTACTCCTGGTCTGAAAATTCTGCAACATGATACATTGCGCACATGGAATATGCTGGCAAAATAACACTATAGAGCAATGAATAGAATAACAACTATCACTACATGCATATATGGCTGGTCGAGGCTCTATGGTTATCATTTTTGCATAAAGCTAGCTTTTCCCTACAACAAAGGAATATATTTTATTTAACTACATATGTCGGCGTCCTGGGAACGGGGGCCCCCAGACTTGCCTACCTATGGCCCACGGCGTGGCTCCACCAGCGGCCCGTACGGCCCATCTTCACCAGCAAACACTCAAGACCCTCGCGAGGGGCCAAGCCTCGCGAGGCGGACGACGCAAGACCTCCTCGGGGGTGGCCTCACCAGGCTGGCTCGCGAGGGGCGGAGAGATCAAGGCAAGGGGCACCTCGCGAGGTTCCTGTGACGCAAGCCATGATGAGCGGGGCCAGGCGGGCGCCAGCGCGCATAGTGTCCTCGTTTCCCCTTTGGTGCTAAAGAAGCAAGCGGAGGCGAGGAGTCCCAAGGCATCAGGAAAAGGTTTCCATATCGGTGCAACGAGACCAAGACTAGTAGGACAGCAGGACGGAGGTCACCGTGGAGCCCAAGACGGCGTCACCACCAGAGCCTTTGGCAGGCGAAGACCACCTTAGTCAGGATAACTTGTACTCGTTGTCTCCCTTCGAATTTGGCCGTTGTGGCATCCCTTCCCGCCTAACATTTGGGGAGAGGACCAGGGCCTCTATAAATAGGGCTAGCCACCACCGTAGGAGGCATCTGATCTCATCTTGGAACGGATCCTGAACCACACGAGCTCACCAAGCACAAGAGCACCTCTCCTCAGGAGGCTGTTCTTCCCTTGTAACCGTTCATCCTCAGCCCAAGAGGCAATCCACCACACCACACTGGAGAAGGATATTACACAACATCGCTGGCCCGAACCAGTATAAACCTTGTGTCCCTTTGTTCTTCGAGCTCGACACGCTGAAGCTTTGAGATCGCGGTGAGGGCGTGAGCTAGAGGGGGAGAGATCTTCGTGCACACCCCAGTGTTCGAACCTCAAGGGTTTTGCCAGAACTCATAATCCAACATTTGGCGCGCCAGGTAGGGGTGCGCTGAAGCCTTCCTCCCGCCGATCCGCGTCCCATTGCTCCACCGCATCCATGGCAGACGCACGCCGAGCCCGCGCTGAGCGCCAGGCCGCCCTCGCCGCCCGTGTCACTCAGACAGCCCCTGTCGGCGGGCCTCCCCGTCGTTCCCCGTCACCTGCCGCCAACGCCGCCACCGGTCCAGCGGGAAACGAGCAAAAAGCGTCCTTGCTGCACCCCTCGGTGTGACGGGATGGCCGTACCGCCACCCCGTCGCTGACCCCGGCCGGCTCGCCATCTCACGCTCATCGCGCTCCCAAGGACGCGCAGGCCGCGCTGCTCATGGCACGCGAGCTCCTGCGCTACCGCCCGGTCGACGACCTCTACGAGGACTGGTTGGACCGCATCGCTGAGCTCGTCGGCGCTGCAGGGGTCTCCCCTACGCCCTCCCTCTCGCTGCCTCGCCCTCCGCCAGCTGCGGGCGATGTAGCTCACGGAGCACCTCCACCACCTCGGCACCAAGACGGCGCTCTGGCGCCAAGGCGCGCGGCCCCCCGGCGTGACCCACCGTGTCGGGCGCCCGCGCGAGAAGAAGGAAGTTGCCAAGAAGTTCCCCGGCCGCAAGAGAATGCTCCCGCGCTCCCAACGCCACCGCACAAGACCGCGTGCCGCCCTGCGATGGCGGTGCACGGACAACAGCGGCAGGCTCCGCATCAGCAAGGAGCCCCGGTGGCCACAGCAGGCTGCCGCGCCTTCACTCCAGAGCTGAGAAGCGTCGTCTGGCCGGGCAAGTTCAAGCCAGACCTGCCTCCTCGCTACGACGGCACCCCCAACCCTGCGGAGTTCTTGCAGCTCTACGAGCTGAGCATCGAGGTGGCCAACAACAATGAGAAAGTCATGGCGAACTGGTTCCCCATGGCTCTCAAGGATGGTGCACGCTCATGGCTCCTGAACCTGCCTCCGGGCTCGATCTCCTCCTGGGATGAGATGCGCGACCGCTTCGTCGCCAACTTCCAGGGCACTCGGGACCGCCCTCCGGCCGCGGGTGACCTGCGCCGCATCAAGCAGCAACCAGGAGAGACCTTGCAGAAGTACATCCGGCGCTTCAACAACGTTCGTCTCAAGATCCCCAAGGTGATGGATGAGGCCATCATCTTTGCGTTTTCTGATGGCATCCGCGACGTCAAGATGAAGGAGGAGCTCGCCATCCACGAGGAGTTATGCACGGCTCTGGAGCTGTTCAACATGCCGACCAAGTGCGCGAGAGCTGAGGAGGGGCGCCTTTCCCTCCTCGAGCTCCCAGTTACCGACCCAGAGGAGAAGAAAGCCAAGGCCAAGGACGTGAAGCGCAAGGGAGTGGCCGTGCTTGCAGCAGAGCCATATACGAAGCGCGGTCGGGACCATCCCGAGTCGTCCAAAAGCAGCCGACCGTTCTGCGCCTTCCACAACGTACACAACCACAACACCAACGACTGTCAAGAGCTCAGGGCCATTCAAGATGGACACTTCGGTCGACGCCCCAAGCGCAACGACCGGGGCTACGGCCGAGGAGGAGGACGAGGCGGAGGACGCTAGGACGATCGCGACCCCCGCCAGGCGTGGCGTGAACAACCTCGTGAGGACCGCTAGCAGGACCAGCCTCGTGAGGGCGCTTGGAGGGATCAGCCTCGCGAGGACCGCCCTCAGGGCAACGCTGGTCTTCCTCTGTTGCCGCCACCACCAAGAAGGAACGACGACCACCATCAGGACGAGGGGGTTGGGGGCTTCCAGGAACCGCATGCTATCGCCTACATCTTGGGCGGAGCTCAGGCCCCAGCATCTCAGCGCATCTTCAAGCAGTTTGCTCGCGAGGTGAACGCAGCCCTTCCCAGGTTTGAGGCCACTAACCCTCTCAGGTGGTCCAAGTGCGCCATCACTTTCAGCTCGGCGGACCAGCTCAAGTGCGCGGCCACTGCTGGCGCCCTCCCGATGCTCTGCTCACCCGTCATCAGCAACGTACAAGTCACTAAGACCCTCATTGACGGTGGTGCATGGCTTAACATCCTGTCCGTCGAGACATTCGACAGCCTTCAAGTGCCATACGATCAGCTCCAGCCCACCAAGCCCTTCTCAGGAGTGACTGATGGCTCCACCACCCCGATAGGGCAGGTCCGCCTCCCTGTCACCTTCGGACAGCGGGACAACTACCGCACCGAGCTCATCGACTTTGACGTTGCTCACATCCGCCTGCCGTACAATGCCATCATCGGGTATCCGGCCCTAGCCAAGTTCATGGTGGTAGCCCACCACGGCTACCATGTCCCCAAGATGCCAGGAAGCGGTAGGATCATCACAGTCCCCTGCGAAGAAAGAGATGCGGTGTGCTCCCTCGAGCGCGCCTTCCAAGCTGCAGCAATCGAAGACCCAGACAGCAAGGGTGACTACCCTCCTGAAGCCACCCCAAGAAGAAGAAGCAACTACTCCGCGCAGGGCCTCAGGGGAGCGGTGCCACATCAGGATCAGCGCCCGCGCCTGGGGCGCCTCCCTCCCTCGCATAGGAAGGCGCGCCTGGCGCCCTCCTCGTGCAGTGCTCGGGGGCTCTCTTCTAGAGGGCCTCAGACCTAGCCAACATCACGAGGGAGGTGCTCGGGCACCACATGGAGGCGTGCTTTGTGGCACGTTTCCTCAGGAGGACCCCGGGCAAGGAGCGCCCGGCGCTCAGGAGTTCATTGCCAAGACCACTCAGGAACTACAAGATGCAAGAGCCATGCGTGTCGATCGCCGCCCACCTGGTGCGGCTCCCCATCCAGGCGAGGATGGCGGGCTGCGCGTCTGCATCAACATCCCAAGGCTCAACAGGGCCGCATCTCAGGAGCGCTTCTGGCCTTCGCGCGTGGGACGTTGCGAGGGCCCACCTCACAGCTATGTTCGCATGCCGTTCGTCCTGCCGAGCATGGCGGCCGCTTTCCAGCGCACCCTGCGGAGCATCCTGGCGACCCAGGAGGCCAGGCATCACGCAGTCCTGGCGGAGATGGAGACGGTCCTCAAGGAATCGCCCGGACCCCCAGAGCCTCCCGAGGCTCAGGGCCCCGGTGGATCATGAGGAGCAATCCCTTCGCCACGCATCTTCAGCTACCCCAACATCTCTTCGACAATGGAACCAGGTGACATTTTCCAAGTTTATTTAGCTGGGAGCGCCCCCCCGGGCTGCATCATTCCCAGACCGCGTGGGCCTGTCCCTGCGGCATGTATCCTTTTACGTCTTTAGCTTACTCTGCTGGGGGCACCCCTCGGGCTGCATCATCCCCAGGCCGCTTGGGTCCGACCCAGTGGCACGTATCGTTCTCGCATTTACCTAAGCTAGTTCACTTTCCATGCATAAGCTATCTATGGTTATTACCTGCTTGATTATCACCCACCACGGGAGCCGCGCGCCGATTGTCTTTCTTCACGATCCCTCGCATAAGGAGGCTAGGCACGACACTTGTGCTCGGGTCCATCCCTGCAACGCCGACAAATCTGAGCGGTCGAGCTCTGACTCACGGCACGCCCCGCGCACGTCACCTCACCAGGCCCTCAGTGCCTTCATCTTCTTGCGGAGCGACCAGCGGCAGACCGGCAATCGTAGTGGCAATTTGTATCCCTCCTCACACTAACCTGCAGGAACCTCCTGAGGACAACAACAGGCGGTACCACGCGCTCCCTCTTCTCCCATGCAATTCGCTTGCGCATCAAAAGGGGGTGAGCATCGCGACTAAGGAGCTCTTACTAGCTCTCCATCCCTCACCCCCTGGCCTTGACCACGGCATCGCGACCTGGCATACCAGGGGTGGCTGAGCTCGCTCGAGGGCCGAGACCTGAGGACGTAGAGCACATAGAAGAGCCATGAGAAGAGGGGGAGGCTCGCACGGGCCCAACCTAGCTACACTTCAGCCGTCGACGCACGAGTCTGGTGCAGCACAAGGGACCAACTTTGGACTGCCAAGATAAGTTTCGCACCCTGCTACCTCTTGAGCACTACGTTGGTTTTCCCTTGAAGAGGAAAGGGTGATGAAGTAAAGTAGCGTAAGTATTTCCCTCAGTTTTTGAGAACCAAGGTATCAATCCAATAGGAGACCACGCTCAAGTCCCACACACCTACACAAACAAATAAGAACCTTGCAACCAACGCGATAAAGGGGTTGTCAATCCCTTCACGGCCACTTGCAAAAGTGAGATCTGATAGAGATGATAAGATAATATTTTTGGTATTTTTATGATAAAGACTAAAAGTAAAGAAAGCAAAATAAACGGTAATAGAAATAATGGTAGATTAATATGATAGAGAATAGACCCGGGGGCCATACATTTCACTAGTGGCTTCTCTCAAGAGAATAAGTATTACGGTGGGTGAACAAATTACTGTCGAGCAATTGATAGAATTGAGCATAGTTATGAGAATATCAAGGTATGATCATGTATATAGGCATCACGTCCGTGACAAGTAGACCGACTCCTGCCTGCATCTACTACTATTACTCCACACATCGACCGCTATCCAGCATGCATCTAGAGTATTAAGTTCATAAGAACGGAGTAACGCTTTAAGCAAGATGACATGATGTAGAGGGATAAACTCATGCAATATGATATAAACCCCATCTTTTTATCCTCGATGGCAGCAATACAATACGTGTCGTTTCCCCTACTGTCACTGGGATCAAGCATCGCAAGATTGAACCCAAAGCTAAGCACTTCTCCCATTGCAAGAAAGATCAATCTAGTAGGCCAAACCAAACTGATAATTCGAAGAGACTTGCAAAGATAACCAATCATACATAAAAGAATTCAGAGGAGATTCAAATATTGTTCATAGATAATCTTGATCATAAACCCACAATTCATCGGATCTCGACAAACACACCGCAAAAGAAGATTACATCGAATAGATCTCCAAGAGAATCGAGGAGAACTTTGTATTGAGATCCAAAGAGAGAGAAGAAGCCATCTAGCTAATAACTATGGACCCGAAGGTCTGAAGTAAACTACTCACACATCATCGGAGAGGCTATGGTGTTGATGTAGAAGCCCTCCGTGATCGATGCCCCCTCCGGCGGAGCGCCGGAAAAGGCCCCAAGAATGGATCTCACGGGTACAGAAGGTTGCGGCGGTGGAAATAGGGTTTTTTCTCCTCTGCTGATGTTTTCGGGGTACGTAGGTATATATAGGAGGAATAAGTAGGTCGGTGGAGCTACGAGGGGCCCACGAGGGTGGAGGGCGCACCCAGGGGGGTAGGCGCGCCCCCTACCTCGTGGCCTCCTTGTTGATTGCTTGATGTCCACTCCGAGTCCTCTGGATCACGTTTGTTCAGAAAATCATGTTCCCGAAGGTTTCATTCCGTTTGGACTCTGTTTGATATTCCTTTCCTTCGAAACACTGAAATAGGCAAAAAACAGCAATTTGGGCTGGGCCTCCGGTTAATAGGTTAGTCCCAAAAATAATATAAAAGTGTATAATAAAGCCCATTGAACATCCAAAACAGATAATATAATAGCATGGAACAATAAAAAATTATAGATACGTTGGAGACGTATCACGCCCGGGTCAACCAAACGCTACGACATAGGATTCTCAGTTGTTGCAGCCTTGTTACGACAACGTCGCCTCCCTTTCCTACCTCTCGGTGGCTGCTTGTGCGCTAAAGGGGACCTCTTGAGCATCGCGCCTCAGGAGCTCTTACTGGACCTCGGTCCACTCACCTCCTGGCCTTGACCACGGCATCGCGACCTGGCATACTAGCGACGGCTGTAGCCTGCCTGGGGACCGGGACCTGTCGGTGTAGAGCACCAAGCTGCCACGAGGTTGGAAAGGGGAGACTGAGCCAAAACAGGACATGTGTTTGCAAATTTTCATAATAAGGATAATATCAACCAAAGACGTTACAAACCCTTTACACGCCCCCATGGGGTCCATCTTGATTCCTCGCAGGGACCAAAGAAGGGAGTTTTTAGGAACCCTACCTACACGCACTAGCGCGGCCGACGCCATCATCAATAGTGGGCCACGGGAGGCCGGCGCCAATCCCATCCAGATCAGCGACGGCGGCGGCCGGACGCTGCGACCTTGCTCCGAGCGCGGCGAGAGCTCGGAGGCACGTAGCTGTCGTCGCTCGTCTCCGAGGTCTCGTAGGACACAGGAGAGTCGCTGGACTCCCAAGCACCACCGCTGCTGCTGGAGGAGCTGCTGGCGAAGCCAACGGCAGGCTCATCGATGGCCGCTGCGCAGCCCCGACGACCCCCTCCGGGGCAGCACTCCAGGCGGCGGCCTTCCTCGTCGAAGACCTTGAAGAACATGGTGGAGGTGCCATCATACTCAAAATGGATGGCCAGGGCGCCTTCCGCACGGCAGACTCGAGCAACCTTGCCCCAGCCACGGGTCATGAAAATCTTGCCTGGGGAGATGGCTTCAACCTCCACTCCAGTCGCCGGGGGCCCCTCAGTGGCATCTCGGCGGAGAAGAACTGCGGAAAGCGAATCCAAGTGCACGGAGGCATCGCCCCCCAAATCACGAGTTCGCGCGAGGAGTCCGCAACGTGGGCTCCTGGGGCGACGGCGTGCGTCACCACGACGAGGCGACCACGGCCACGACATGGGCGGTGGCACTCGCCGCCTCTCCCTCTTGAGCCCTCAGCTTGGGCATACAGAGGCAGCGGGTACCCGGGAGGAGGCCGCTCGCACCAAGGCCTCGACACCTCAAGCCTCACGACTATGTTGCGGCGGTGGGCCAACCTCTTCTTCAGCGGAAGTGGCCCGGGCTCGTCGTGGGGGTTTTTTCCCTTCTCTGCGGCCGAGAACCTCCGAATCGGCGCCATGGGTGTCGGTACTAGCAATAAAGTAAGGGAGAAGAAACGAGCGGAGCAGGAAGGGATGAGCGACGGGGGCTCCGCCCCCCTAATTTATAGCGGTAGAAGGCCAACCGGCGACCCCCACGATCATAGGTAATGATGATTTTCCTCTGCATGTAGCAGGGACTCGTCAAGTCGGGCAGTTGCCGAGGTTGCATGGGGAAGCAGAGACGCCCACGTCCCATCAATCGCCACGCGTCAACTAAGGCTGTAGGCTATTGGGGCCCGCGGCGCTCCGCACTTGCCCCTTGACTTCGCCTCGAAGCCAAGTCCGAGCGCGATTTGGGCCCGGGGGCTACTGTCGCGTCCCGGGAACGGGGGGCCCCAGACTTGCCTTCCTGCGGCCCACGGCGTGGCTCCACCAGTGGCCCCGTACGGCCCATCTTCACCGGCAAACACTCAAGACCCTCGCGATGGGCCAAGCCTCGCGAGGCGGATGACGCAAGACCTCCTCGGGGGCGGCCTCACCAGGCTGGCTCGTGAGGGGCGGAGAGATCAAGGCAAGGGGCACCTCGCGAGGTTCCTGTGATGCAAGCCATGACGACCGGGGCTAGGCGGGCGCCAGCGCGCACAGTGTCCTCGTTTCCCCTTTGGTGCTAACAAGGCAAGCGCAGGCGAGGAGTCCCAAGGCATCAGGCAAAGGTTTCCATATCGGTGCAACAAGACCAAGACCAGCAGGACGGCGGGATGGAGGTCACCGTGGAGCCCAAGACGGCGTCACCACCAGAGCCTTTGGCAGGCGAAGACCACCTTTAGTCAGGATAACTTGTACTCTTTTTTCCCTTTGAAATTGGCCGTTGTGGCATCCCTTCCCGCCTAACATTTGGGGAGAGGACCAGGGCCTCTATAAATAGGGCTAACCAGCACCGTAGGAGGCATCTGATCTCATCTTGGAACAGATCCTCAACCACTCGAGCTCACCAAGCACAAGAGCACCTCTCCTCAGGAGGCTGTTCTTCCCTTGTAACCATTCATCCTCAGCCCAAGAGGCAATCCACCACACCACACTGGAGTAGGGTATCGGACCACATCGGTGGCCCGAACCAGTATAAACCTTGCGTCCCTTTGTTCTTCGAGCTCGACGCGCTGAAGCTTTGAGATCGCGGTGAGGGCATGAGCTAGAGGGGGAGAGATGTTCGTGCGCACCCCAGTGTTCGAACCTCAAGGGTTTTGCCGGAACCCGTAATCCGACAACATAGTTTGTTGAAAACATTGAGAAGGTAACCCCAACTCAATCCCAAGATTTAAAATTAAATAACCCGACAAATTAATTAAGTAGAGTGATGAGATCAACATAATAATTCAATCACCAGATACTCAAGATGTCCATAACCGGGGACACGGCTAACCATGATTAGTTTATACACTCTGCAGTGGTTTGTGCACTTTTCCCCACAAGACTCGATCTCCTCCCTTGAATTTCTCGCACTACATGATGTTTGAGAAACGGATGACCGAGACATAGTTTTTCAGAAGCATTAACTCTTTACGATGGGTAGACAGTACCACCTACATCCCCTACATCTGCTAGTCTACCACTGAAAGAGGTCACACAACATACTCAACTATGCCAGAGCCCATAATGGCTTGTGGCTGCACACGGAAGTTTCCAGCATGAATAACATTATGATCCCTTTGAGCCTGGGTGGCAAACCATAGGATGATCACACAGGTTCCCCGGGATCTCCTTGGACAACACTGGTATATCCCCATGTGCCCACAACCAATCCACCCAGATGTGTATTAAAATAGCCACCTTAAGTTAAACCTTAGTTAACAATAACTCTCACATCTTTCATGGATTCTCTCAAAACCAATCCACGTCTACGAGCATAGCATAGCAGTATAAGCATAACGTAGTAACACCCAAGGTTTGAATATGAGACAATAGGTTCCTACCTCATCAACTACTTCCCAATACCCACATGTTATCAAATCCTACTCATGCAATATTTGAGGATTGAAAACTAATGCATAAAAACTGGGTAATAAAGGGATATGATCAAAGTGTTACTTGCCTTGCTGAAGATCGGAAAACCCTAGAGATTCATAGTAGCAAGCCTCGCACTCCGGAAACTCTATCGTGAACAAACCATAGCATACATAAGCACTCAAGCATAATATGCAAAGGTAAAACCCAAAAGAAAAGATCTGAACTGAAAGTTCAAGTGAAGAGCTTCGATTTGCAAAAAGAAGCAATCGAATCGGAGTTACGAAACTCAAACTACGATCAAAACAAGTTCAAATTCAAATCTGCTTGAAACCAAATTTTAAATTTTCAAAATCATGTTCAAGTTGATTATCTGGATAGAGGGGAACAAGACAAAGATTTTGGCGTTGGCTTCACTGGATTTGGACAAACGAGCAAAGTAGCGAGGGTTTGAAGATCAGGGACTAATATGTGATAAAAGTAATTACGGATAGGTCCCTGGCTGAAAAAAACTAAAAAGAAAAATCTATCGGACGAACGTCCGCTAACAGAGACTAACGAATGAAATCGTTCACTAACAGAGAAGATCGGGTGAACGTTCGCTAATTAGTGAACCCTAAAAATAAAACCAATCTAAACGAATAAACCAAAAAAACGGGGCGGGCGGTTCAGTTTTATACCGGTTCGGGGTGGTTCGGAGCGGAAAAACCGGCGGCGGCGGCGCGGTGGCTCAGTAGCGGCGCAGGAGCAGTGGTAGGAGACGGGGCTGCGGCGGCGGTGGTCATGAGGACGGGGTGGCGGGGCCTCGACTTATAAAGGCCGGGGGATTGGTGGCGGCTTGGGGAGGGGGTAAGGGCGAGGCGGCGGCGGAGCGGACTCCCGCGAGGGGAGGCGGCGGTTGCGTGGGCTGGCTGGGCCGTTGGCCCAGTTCGGTCCAAACTTTTTTTAAATATTTTCGCCGGAAAGGAAAAATCCAAAATAAAATAAATAAAAATCCTAAAATCCCAAAAACAATTTTCACGGTCCTCTAC
Organism: Triticum aestivum; assembly: GCF_018294505.1. Taxonomy (NCBI): domain Eukaryota; kingdom Viridiplantae; phylum Streptophyta; class Magnoliopsida; order Poales; family Poaceae; genus Triticum; species Triticum aestivum. Next base: position 280,832,480 of record NC_057799.1, on the reverse strand, counting down.
TAATATTTAGGACAACATGAACATTTTTCTGGGCTAAAAACAATTTTCTCTAATTTACTAGAAAAAACTCAAATAAAAATCAAATAAAATATATTTTTATTTAAAATTAAATTTCCATTATTTCCTCTGTTTTGAAGAAGTCATATTATCTTCTCTCATTTTTTTTTGAAATAATCGGAAAAATAATTTCAAATAAAAATCTCTTGATCCAATTTACCAATTTTGAAAAATTCAATAATGGATTTTATGAAAACCTCCAACTCTCTCAGATGGTCCTTGAGTTGCTTAAGGTCTCTAGGATAAAAAATGGCCAAATAAACCAAACAAAAATGCAAAGAGCATGGATGCATATGATGACCTAATGATTAACATCCAAATTGAAAATTGGGATGTTACAAACCTACCCCCCTTAAGATGAATCTCGCCCTCGAGATTCGGGTTGGCTAGCAAATAGGTGTGGGTGGTCTTTCCGTAGGTCTTCTTCTCGCTCCTAGGTGGCTTCCTCCTCGGTATGGTGGCTCCACTGAACTTTGCAAAATTTGATGACCTTGCTGCGTATAACTCGGCTGGCAAACTAGAGAATCTTGACGGGTTTCTCCTCGTAGGTTAGGTCACTCTCCAACTGAATTGCTTCCAGGGGCACTGTATCTCTCAGAGGAATATCGGCCATCTCTGCATGGCACTTCTTCAACTGGGAAACGTGAAACACATCATGAACTCCTGACAAACCTTCAGGTAACTCCAACTTGTAGGCTACTTCTCCTGTACGTTCCAAAACTCGGTATGGTCCTACAAATCTTGGGACTAATTTTCCTCTGAATCCAAATCGTTTAACTCCTCGAAGTGGTGACACACGAAGATATGCTCTGTCTCCAATTTTGTAGGCTACCTCCTTGCGCTTGGTGTCAGCATAACTCTTCTGCCTGGACTGAGCTACCTTCAGTCTATCACGAATTAACTTAACCTTCTCTTCAGACTCTTTGATTAAATCTGGTTCGAACAACTGAAGGTCTCCAACTTCATCCCACATCAATGGTGTCCTGCACCTCCTTCCATACAAGGCTTCAAAAGGGCCATCTTCAAACTGGCCTAGTAGCTGTTGTTGTATGAGAACTCTGCTTAGGGCAAATTATCATCCCAACTAGATCCATAATCTAGCGCACAAGCTCTCAACATGTCCTCCAGAATCTGATTGACTCTCTCGGTATGTCCATCTGTCTGTGGATGAAAGGCTATACTGAACTCTAGCCTGGTACCCAAAGTCTGGTGCAGCTGATTCCAAAACTTCGAAGTAAACTGTGTGCAAACATACGATCCTTCAGTAAAGAACATCTTGGGCAGATTATGGATCCTGGTCATGTATATCTTTGGCAACTTCGCACTCGTATAAGTGGTTTTCACGGGGATAAAGTGAGCCACTTTGGTCAAGCGATCTACTACTACCCAGATGGAGTCATATCCTGATCTTGTCCTGGGTAATCCGGTGATGAAATCCATGCCATGTTTATCCCACTTCCATTCGGGTATCGGCATAGGCTGTAGAAACCCTGCTGGCTTCTGGTGTTCTACCTTAACTCTCTGACATACATCACATACTGCTACATACTCGGCAATATCCTTCTTCATACCTGTCCACCAGAAATGTTCCTTCAAATCCAAATACATCTTGGTGTTTCCGGGGTGAATCGAGTATGGCGAGTCATGAGCTTCCTGGAGTATTAACTTCCTGACCTCTGGGTCATTGGGCACATAAACACGATCCTCAAACCATAAAGTTTCGTGTTCGTCCTCACGAAAACCTTTGGCTTTTCCATTACTCATCTCCTCCTTGATCTCAGAAATCTCCTTATCAATCTTCTGGGCTTCTTGAATCTTTCCCAATAACGTGGACTCTTCCAAAGCTGCAACAAAACCTCTTGGAACTATCTCCAAACGAAGTTCCTTGAGATCGTCGGCCAACTCCTGCGGTAATCCTCCGGTTACGAGAGTATTCACATAACTCTTGCGGCTTAAAGCGTCTGCTACGACATTGGCCTTTCCTGGATGACAGTGCAACTTCATACCATAATCCTTTATGAACTCCAACCATCTCCTTTGCCTGAGATTCAACTCCTTTTGCGTGAAAATATACTTCAAGCTCTTATGATCCGTGTAAACATCACAACGGTTTCCAATAAGAAAATGTCTCCAGGTCTTGAGCGCATGCACTACGGCTGCTAACTCCAAATCATGCGTGGCATAATTCAACTCATGAGGTCGAAGCTGTCGTGAGGCATATGAAACAACTCTTCCGTCTTGCATAAGTACACCTCGAAGTCCCAGGCGAGAAGCATCGCAATACACTTGGAAATCCTTGTGTATATTCGGAAGAATTAGCACTGGGGCTGTAGCTAAACGTTTCTTCAACTCCTGAAAACTGGCCTCACATTCCTCGGTCCATTTGAACTTTGTGTCCTTCTTCAATAACTCTGTCATGGGCTTCGCAATTTTGGAAAAATTCTCAATGAATCTCCTATAATATCCTGCGAGTCCAAGAAAATTGCGGATCTCTCAAACTGAGGTGGGTGCCAACCACTCAATAACAGACTGAACCTTGGTAGGGTCTACTGCTATACCTTCTCCTGATATAACATGTCCAAGAAATCCAACTTCTTTCAACCAAAACTCACATTTGCTGAACTTGGCGTATAGCTGATGTTCCCTGAGCTTCTCGAGAACTAAGCGTAAATTTTCCTCGTGTTCTTCTTCATTCTTCGAGTACACTAATATGTCATCAATGAACACCACAACAAACTTATCCAAGAACTCCATGTACACCTTATTCATCATACTCATAAAATAGGCAGGGGCATTAGTCAATCCAAAAGACATGACCGTATACTCATATAGCCCATACCTTGTGGTAAAAGCTGTCTTAGGTATATCCTGTTCTCGGATCTTCAGCTGGTGGTATCCCAATCGAAGGTCAATCTTGGAGAATACTTTGGCTCCCTACAGCTGGTCAAACAAATCGTTGATCATCGGTAGTGGGTACTTGTTTTTGATCATCACTTCATTCAATGCACGATAATCAACAACCATTCTCAAAGATCCGTCCTTCTTCTCAACTAAGAGCACTGGGCTCCCCACGGTGATGAACTTGGTCAAATATAACCTTTCTCCAATAACCCCTTAATCTTGTTCTTAATTTCCTCCAGATCATTTGTGGGCATTGATACGGCCTCTTCGATATTAGTCCGGTGCCTGGCAACAGCTCTATCAAAAATTCTATATCTCGATCTGGTGGCATGCCTGGTAGTTCTTCCGGGAATATGTCGGGATAATCCTTCACAACTGGCACTTCCTCCTGAAGAACTCCCGAAAGTGAATTCACTTGAGTCCTCCTTGGCGTATTCCTAGATACATACTTGATCCTCTTTCCCTCAGGGGTGGTGAGTGATACGTCCATTTTGCATCATGCTTTTATATCGATATTTATTGCATTATGGGCTGTTATTACACATTATGTCACAATACTTATGCCTATTCTCTCTTATTTTATAAGGTTTACATAAGGAGGGAGAATGCCGGCAGCTGGAATTCTGGGCTGGAAAAGGAGCAAATATTAGAGACCTATTCTGCACAACTCCAAAAGTCTTGAAACTCCACGGAAGTTATTTTTGGAAATAATAAAAAATACTGAGCGGAAGAAATACCAGAGGGGGCCCACACATTGGCCACGAGGGTGGGGGGCGCGCCCCCTGCCTCGTGGGCCCCCTGTTGGCTCTCCGGTGCCCATCTTCTTCTATATGAAGTCTTTCGTCCGAAGAAAAATCATAAGCAAGCTTTCGGGACGAGACTCCGCCGCCACGAGGCGGAGCCTTGGCAGAACCAATCTAGGGCTCTGGCAGAGCTGTTCTGCCGGGGACACTTCCCTCCGGGAGGGGGAAATCATCGTCATCGTCATCACCAACGCTCCTCTCATCGGGAGAGGGCAATCTCCATCAACATCTTCACCAGCACCATCTCCTCTCAAACCCTAGTTCATCTCTTGTATCCAATTCTTGTCTCTAGGTCTGGGATTGGTACCTGTAGGTTGCTAGTAGTGTTGATTACTCCTTGTAGTTGATGCTAGTTGGTTTATTTGGTGGAAGATCATATGTTCAGATCCTTTATGCATATTAATACTCCTCTGATTATGAACGTGAATATGCTTTGTGAGTAGTTACGTTTGTTCCTGAGGACATGGGATAAGTCTTGCTATTAGTAGTCATGTGAATTTGGTATTCGTTCGATATTTTGATGAGCTGTATGTTGTCTCTCCTCTAGTGGTGTTATGTGAACGTCGACTACATGACACTTCACCATTATTTGGGCCTAGAGGAAGGCATTGGGAAGTAATAAGTAGATGATGGGTTGCTAGAGTGACAGAAGCTTAAACCCTAGTTTATGCGTTGCTTCATAAGGGGCTGATTTGGATCCACTTGTTTCATGCTATGGTTAGGTTTACCTTAATACTTCTTTTGTAGTTGCGGATGCTTGCAATAGGGGTTAATCATAAGTGGGATGCTTGTTCAAGTAAGAACATCACCCAAGCACCGGTCCACCCACATATCAAATTATCAAAGTACCGAACGCGAATCATATGAACGTGATGAAAACTAGCTTGATGATAATTCCCATGTGTCCTCGGGAGCGCTTTTCTCTATATAAGAGTTTGTCCAGGCTTGTCCTTTGCTACAAAAAGGATTGGGCCACCTTGTTGCACTTTATTTACTTTCGTTACTTGTTGCTCGTTACAAATTATCTTATCACAAAACTATCTGTTACCTATAATTTCAGTGCTTGCAGAGAATACCTTGCTGAAAACCGCTTATCATTTCCTTCTGCTCCTCGTTGGGTTCGACACCCTTACTTATCGAAAGGACTACGATAGATCCCCTATACTTTTGGGTCATTAGTGAGTAGTATCGACTTACTAGCACAGTCGATGTTTCCTCCATACTTCGATAAGCAATCCATACCTAGTATTATATCCAATCCTTGTGACTCCAAAATTATTAGGTCTGAGGGGAAAACATGGCTACCAATGATTAATGGTAACCGATCACACCATCAGCTGGCCATATACTCCGCTCCTGGCGAGCTTACTAACATGGGTGACCTAAGGGCTAAGGTTGGCAATTTAAACTTGTCCGCAAATCCCCTTGATATGTATGAATGTGATGCACCAGTGTCAAAAAGAACGAGAGCGGTAAATGACTTAATCAAAAACTTACCAATCACTGCGTCAGGCTACTCCTCAACTTCCCCCACGTTGATGTGGTTCACCTGACCTCTGGTGAAGGGATTGGACTTCTTTCCATAGCTTCCATTTCCATTGCCATTCTTTATCTCAGGGCATTCATTGGCGTAATGTCCAGTCTTTCCGCACTTGAAATAGGTAAGGTGACTCAGATCCTTCTTGGCGGGTGTTGCTGGGTTGGAACGGCTCTGACTGCTGCTTCCTCCATTCCCATTTCCATTCTTAGGGCCACTGTGGTTATGTGAATTCCCTCCATTGTGGGTGTGGCCTCCATGGTTATGCTAGGTATGTCCTCCCGAGTTCGGAATAAAATGAGGCTTCTGTTGAGCTCCAGAGTTGTACTTCCCTTGTCCATACTTCCGTTTGCGGTTTTCAATCTTCTGTTGATTGCCTTCAATCATGAGGGACCTATCTACCAACTCCTAGTAGTTGGCGAATGTTGCCACCATCAACTGCATACTCAGCTCATCATTCAGCCCCTCCATAAACTTCTCCTGCTTTGCGGCATCTGTGGCCACATCATTTGGGGCATAACGAGCTAACTTGCAGAACTCATCCACGTACTGCGCCACAGTAAGGTTCCCCTGGCGCAAGTTGCGAAACTCACGCTTCTTCATACTCATGGCTCCAGTTGAGACATGTGTAGTGCGGAATGCTTGTTGAAAGTGATCCCAAGTGACATTGGCCACGGGGAAAGTGGCTGTGTAGTTCTCCCACCATGAGGCTGCGGGTCCATCCAGTTGATGTGCGACAAAGCACACATTCTCAGCATCTGTGCAACCTGCGGTGGTCAGCTCCCTTCCAATCTTGCGGAGCAAGTCATCAGCAACAATCGGCTCGGTGCTACTAGAGAACACCGGCGGATTCAACCTCAGAAAACGGGCTAAGTTGTCCACTGGAGGCGGTGGCGGTGGGTGGTTGTTGTTGTTGTTGTTGTTGCCTTGGTTCTGGACTAGCAACTGCATCAAGGCATTCTGCTGTTGGATCAACTGAGTGAGCTCCGGTGGGAAAGCAAATGCGGGGTCATGTCTCGGAGGCATCTGATAGATTTAGAGGGGTGAGAACAGAATAGAGTGAGGTCTAAATAGATATCACTACCCATGTGCACATGAGACAAACACATTCATTTCACACCACTCAATTCAAACAAGATCATACAATCGATCTAAGCTACCGTTACAAAATGCTCGGACTATTACTATATACATGGGAGAATACTACTGATAATATGGTGGTCGACTCAAAATTTTGATCGGTGGATGACTCCATGATATCTGCTCCAGCTTTGTCTTCATGATCATCATCGTTGCCGGTGTCGGGGTCGGTGTCATCAAGTATGATGTAGTCTTCAGAACGGATGTCCTCTCCAGGTGTGGGATCACCCATGAATATTCCTAGCTTCTTCTTCAGGTCTTCATTCTTCTCCAGCAGTACTGCAATTTCTTCTTCATATCCATCGCGTGTAGACTTGAGTTCCTCTTCTAGCTCCATGTTCCTGGTCATCACCTTCTTCATGTCTATCATGTCGGCACTCATTTGGTTCTCCTGATGACGAATGTGCTGATTTAGCTCCTGTATGTAGGCTGCAATGGATTTGTCCTTCCTGGTGCAAATCATCTCCCATTGCTCATCTCGGCGTCCACATATCTGGTAGATGGTGTCCTTAAGATCCTTGTTGTATACCTCGCCGATGCGTCCAATGGCGATGTGAGCGGCCATGCTCTTTCCTAGACTTCAGGTTGGTGCATCAAAGGAAAACTCGATGGGCTCGGTAACTGGCGTGAACGTCCTTCCTGGAACATGAGCTCGTATCATCCAGCCCTCCTCTTCTGGTAGAGTGGCGGTGTAGGTCCCAGTGAAGCTTGGTATTCCGATGCTCAAGTACCTAGTGACTTCCTTCAAGTGTCGTCCGAAAGGGGTGTTACCATCCGGTTGAGTGAACTTGTTTCTTGGGTCCGCCATCTATAGAGTAGAAATGGAGAAGAGTCAGAAATGAGTAGAGAAGAGTATCCTGTGGCTTGTCCTAGTGGTCGCATCCTACAGTCAGCATGTGCTCTGATACCATCTTGTAGCGACCCGACCTCAGGCGGTCAAGTCTCTGTGCTTAAGTGTCATCCCTGGATCGGTATTGCTGACACACACAGTACTCGAGGATTTATTGCAGAGTTCAATCACACACTTATTACATCGAGTGTCTCAAAAGGAGTACTTACTACAATAATATGGCCGAAAGCCATCTAAATAAGATAACTGCGGAAGCTTTGAAGATAAATGAGTCCATCCAACTCCACGGCAAAACTGAGTGCACGACAACGACCTAGCCCACCTTACTCGTCGTCTGAAAATTCTGCAACATGATACGTTGCAGCCTGTGTAGGTCAGCACATGGAATATGCTGGCAAAATAACACTATAGAGCAATGAATAGAATAACAGCTATCACTTCATGCATATATGGCTGGTGGAGGCTCTATGGTTATCATTTTTGCATAAAGCTAGTTTTTTTCCTACAACAAAGGAATATATTTTATTTAACTACATAGTTTGTTGAAAACATTGAGAAGGTAACCCCAACTCAATCCCAAGATTTAAAATTAAATAACCCGACGAATTAATTAAGTAGAGTGATGAGATCAACATAATAATTCAAGCACCAGATACTCAAGATGTCCATAACCGGGGACACGGCTAACCATGATCAGTTTATACACTCTGCAGAGGTTTGCGCAATTTTACCCACAAGACTCGATCTCCCCCATTGAATTTCTCGCACTACATGATGTTTGAGAAACGGATGACCGAGACACATCTTTCAGAAGCATTAACTCTTTACGATGGGTATACAGTACCACCTACATCCCCTACATCTGCTAGTCTACCACTAAAAGAGGTCACACAACATACTCAACTATGCTAGAGCCCATAATGGCTTGTGGCTACACACGGAAGTTTCCAGCATGAATAACATTATGATCCCTTTGAGCCTGGGTGGCAAACCATAGGATGATCACACAGGTTTCCCAGGATCTCCTTGGACAACACTGGTATATCCCCAGGTGCCCACAACCAATCCACCCAGATGTGTATTAAAATAGCCACCTTAAGTTAAACCTTAGTTAACAATAACTCTCACATCTTTCATGAATTCTCTCAAAACCAATCCACGTCTATGAGCATAGCATAGCAGTATAAGCATAACGTAGTAACACCCAAGGTTTGAATATAAGACAATAGGTTCCTACCTCATCAACTACTTCCCAATACCCACATGTTATCAAATCCTACTCATGCAATGTTTGAGGGTTGAAAACTAATGCATAAAAACTGGGTAATAAAGGGATATGATCAAAGTGTTACTTGCCTTGCTGACGATCGGAAAACCCTAGAGATTCGTAGTAGCAAGCCTCACACTCTGGAAACTCTATCATGAACAAACCATAGCATACATAAGCACTCAAGAATAAGATGCAAAGGTAAAACCCAAAAGAAAAGATCTAAACTGAAAGTTCAAGTGAAGAGCTTTGATTTGCAAAAAGAATCAATCGAATCGGAGTTACGAAACTCAAACTACGATCAAAAGAAGTTCAAATTCAAATCTACTTGAAACCAAATTTTAAATTTCAAAATCATGTTCAAGTTGATTATCTGGATAGAGGGGAACAAGACGAAGATTTTGGTGTTGGTTTCACTGGATTTGGACAAACGAGCAAAAAGTAGCGAGGGTTTGAAGATCAGGGACTAATCTGCGATAAAAGTAATTACAGATAGGTCCCTGGCCAAAAATAAAACTAAAAAGAAAAATCTACCGGACGAACGTCCGCTAACAGAGACTAACGAACGAAATCGTTCGCTAATAGAGATGATCGGGTGAACGTTTGCTAATTAGTGAACCCTAAAAATAAAACCGATCTAAACGAATAAACCAAAAAAATCGGGGCGGGCGGTTCGGTTTTACACCGTTCGGGGTGGTTCGGAGCGGAAAAACCAGCGACGGCGGCGTCTTGCTCCGGCAAGCGGGGCGAGGCGGCGGCGCGGCC
>NC_057799.1:280445587-280455151 GCF_018294505.1 Triticum aestivum | reverse complement strand
CCCCAAGATGATTTCCAAGATAACACATGCATAGACACTCAACGTAGCTGTGTTGGTGATGAGCACGTCTCCCCTAGTGCACAATCACAGGTGCTCCCTCTAACTTGGCACTGTTATATGTGGTTGCATGATATGTATGATGTCTAGCTTGTATTGCTTCTAATTTTGTTGAATTGCATCTACTTACTTTACACATTATACTTGTGACTAAGACACGTGTTCCTGTTTCTAGAACATACAATATATGTCTATCACACCATGTTCTTACATCAAAGTACATTTGTTCTGAAGAACTAAATTGTTATCCGTTTTTCTTGTCGGCTTGACTTAACATGGCACAGAGAAAGAGGAAGCAAGACAGAACGACAGGGAAAGGGAAGTGGAAAGATCCTGCATATTCTGCTGGTACTGATGGTGCAATAGAAGGTCAAAGTCCAGCGGAAAATTGTACCGACAGGGTATCCCATGCTACACGAGCTGCAAAACAAGCCAAACAGAAACAAATAGCTGCCACCAAACAAGCAGAGACAACCCTAGTTGTTGCAACACCTTCCACGGTACCACTAGCTGCACGATTTACTCGTTCGTCAACTCAGCTAGCAGCACGTTCCCAAGCACCCTTGCCACCTGACACTACTTCCGAAGCACTCTTGACACAAGATGAGTTGGCAAGATCAGATGAACTTTGTGAGCTTCAACAGCAAGAAGGTAGTTGCTGGAGTCAAGTTACAGTTGCATGCTTCTTTATATGTAGTCTCACAGTTTGATGTGCAATAGCACTTCCTATGTTTGTTGTTGGACTAGCACCTAGGTGGAAGAGGAAACAAACATCAGGGATAATGCTCGATAGGTTAACTGAATCTAGAGGAGGAAGAATGGAGATCTGTTTTGAGGCAGGTTTAAAAAGGCCACGTGATGCTACAGAGTCAGCCAAGTTAGTATCAAAGGCAGCGGTTGCTGTTAGGTGTCATGTATGTATCCTCCCAACATGGATTCAGTACAGGAATGACAAAGACGAAACCCAGTTCAACACCTTCCTCGACCATTTATCTGTAAGTATGGTTATGTATGGAAACTAGTAATATCGTCTTGCTCTGTCCAATACTTTCTAGGTTGCTGATAATGAGACTCCCATAATTTTCAACAGATGAGGTTCAAGTTGGATAGCCAAGATGATGCAACCTGACAAGCTTGCACGCATGTTTTCAAGTCTGCTCTGCGACAGTATCGGTATAACTTGAGGAAAACTCACTTGAAGGCAAGGCTAACAGTGAACTTGCCCAAACATCTCCAGTGGAAAATATATCTGATGAAGACTGGAGAGGCCTTGTTAAACACTGGTCCGATCCGAAGTATCAGGTACATTATATATATATGTGTGATCAGATCACATGTTGAAGTCCTATTTACGCATGTGCCACACAAATCTATCTTCTTTTAGGTGAACTGTTCAAAGAACAAGGCCAACCGTACGAAAGTGAAATTCCAACAGACGACAGGATCTCGTAGCTATATTGCACACTGCGAGGCTCTTGTAATTAGCTGTTGTTTCACTCTTTTCGCTGTACCATATTATCAGATCTATATTGACTTGTTCCAAATGCAGAGGAAAGCCCGCAAGGACCAAAAAGTACCTGAACCAAATGTTGTGGAAATCTTCAAGGACTGTCACACCAGCAAGAAGAAGGGCATGACTACACCAGTGAAAGCTGCTGTTGTAAGTCCTTAATCCTCATGCCTTTTAACTACTACTTACTCTGACTTGTGCCTTGAACTGCATGGTTTGCAGCCAATGTCTATTACTCTTTTCAATTTTATACAACATTGTATTAGCGTATCATTGCACCTTACAAGGTTTAAAAGAGAGGAGTGATGTTCCTTTGATCTTGACCTGTAATCTAGTTTCGTGATGGACTTGCCCACACAACGTTACAATTGCATGTTTGTCTGTTCTCAGTTGTTTTGTGATATGAATGATGTCATACTATGCTTACCGTATTATAAACTTCGTCTCCTTATCCTTAGCCCTCAATACAGTGTGAAGAAATAGACAATACATTAGCGATGGTACATGGTCATATGTTTGGAACCTGGTTTTATTATGTACTTTGCAATAAAATACAACTATTATTTTACATGGGTTCACAAGAATAAGTTCTGTATATAGACCAAAGCTATTTTGTTTGGTTTTTTATATCCTTAATATCTTCTGTTCTGGTACTACTAATGTAAAACCACAACTTTTCAGCGAGCTATGGAAAAAATGGTGGAACCACCACCTTCTGAAGGTGGCGAGGCAACTATAACCGCAATGTCAGCTCTTGCTGCAGTGGGTCAGTACCTGTCCACTAACAGTGCCAAAAGCACGTTCCTACGTAATACTGGGTTGGTTGTTAAGGCAATCTCGTCCAAACTGCCTCATGATCAAGATATGCAAGCTCAAAACAATGTTGTATCTACGCTCGAGACACAAGTCCATTCCCTAACAGAGACCCTTTGTTAAACAAGGAGAGACATTGTTCGATGTTGTCAAGATATGCATGGTTTTGAAACCAGACTATCAGACATTTGCTATGTTGTTCAGGAGCCTAGGAGAACTGAAGGCGAAGGTTATGGTGCTCTATCGGACAATACAGCATGAAAACATAACAGTCAGGTCAAATGAACTGAGCTTCTGAACTTCTGGTGGTGCATTTATCTGCTAGATTGTTAACTTTTATGCCAACCTTCCTTTTGTTTTATAGTTGTAATTTGTTTTGGTGCGATACAAAATTTGTTCTGAATGTGCAGCCACTGGCTGAAGAAAACAGCAAGCCATTTTTGTATAGTGTAGGGTGTTCCCTATATTTGCACTGGTGGCGAACTTTGATGCCCACCGGCTGTAGTTTACATGGGCCTCCTACGGGCCGTAGAAACAATGGGCCTTCTAAGGGTCGTAGAAACAATGGGCCTTCTACGTGGCGTAGAAACAATGGGCCTTATACGGGCCGTAGACACAATGGGCCTTCTATGGGTCGTATCATCAATGGGCCTTCTACGGGCTTATGATCGGTTGGCCAAACATGGGCCAATAACAGACCACATTATGGCTGTAAATGGGCTAGAGTTGAAATCGTCCATTCATGGGCCGACCATAACGGGCCGTCGTTAATCGGCCGTATTTTGATGACGCTATCAAAACAGCCCAACGTATTAACGGGCCACAAACGGGCCGACTGTAACCACGGGCTGAATTTGGCCCACAAGCAGAAAATGACAGTAACGGGCCGTAAGTAAACGAATGTGGAAATGAGCCCAAGAATAAATGGGCCCCGAGAAGGCCGAAAGATAACATGGGCTGGAAACGCCCCAACTGAATAATGGGCCGTTAATGGGTATAAAGTGATACACTGTTCATTACGGACCAGTTTCACCACGGGCCGTTAATGGGTATAAAGTGATACACTGTTCATTACGGGCCAGTTTTACCACGGGCCGCTAATGGGCTGAGAATAATAAGGGCCTCATATGGGCCGAAAGACGTCATGGGCCATACATGGGCCAGAAGTTAAAACGGGCTGGAATTATATCGCACGGCCCAGATGACGCTACTGGGCCTAATTGGTTAGGCCGTAAACGGGCCCTGGGTTAGCGGGCTGTAAATGGGCTATATGCGAACAGGCCGTTAACAGGCTTGCCGTGGGCCGGCCCGCCACCTTTTGACCAAGTCAAACGGGTCGGCCTTTTCACAGGAATGGGCCTCTGTTGGGACGTGCCACATGTCGACGTATCATAGGCGCTTTGTGTCCAATGAGTGGATGACATCTGTCCCAACGGTGAGCTGACACGTGTTTCCTCCAGCCAATGATGATTTTACACGTGGAAAATCCCCATTGGTCGGGGCTGTTAACGGGTTATCGGATCCAAAACCGGACCCCATAGCTTAGCGGCATTCCGTTACGGTGGATGCCACATGTCGGTCACCCTTGACGAAAGCACTTCTGTGACGCGCGATTTATCGTCATGGAAGTGGACACTTCTGTGATGATAATTTTGGTAATGTCATGGAACACTTCTACGACAGCACAGGTATGACTATCTTGATTCTGTCATAAAATTGTCATGGATGTACATGCATGACAAAAATGCGACCTAGTGTGACAAACACGTATCATCACGGAAGTGTATTTTTTTAGTGCATGCGACCAACACCCAAAGAGTTTACTAGAGTCAAATAATCTAGTTCACATCGCCATGTGATTAATACCCAAAGAGTATTAAGGTGTGATCATGTTTTGCTTGTGAGAGAGGTTTAGTCAATGGGTCTGCCATATTCAGATCCGTATGTATTTTCGCAAATTTTTATGTCTACAATGCTCTGCATGGAGCTACTCTAGCTAATTGCTCCCACTTTCAATATGTATCCAGATTGAGACTCAAAGTCATCCAGATCGGTGTCAAAGCTTGCATCGACGTAACTCTTTATGACGAACTCTTTATCACCTCCATAACCGAGAAACATTTCCTTAGTCCTCTTTAGGTACCTAAGGATAATTTTGACCGTTGTCCAGTGATCTACTCCTGGATCACTATTGTATCCCTTTGCCAAACTCATGGCAAGGCACACAACAGGTCTAGTACACAGCAGGGCATACTTTATAGAACCTATGACTGAGGCATAGGGAATGACTTTCATTCTCTCTATATATTCTGTCGTGGTCGGGTTTTCGAGTCTTACTCAACTTCACACCTTGTTACACAGGCAAGAACCCTTTCTTTGACTGGTCATTTTGAACTTCTTCAAAACTTTGTCAAGGTATGTGCTTTGTGAAAGTTCTATTAAGCGTCTTGATCTATCCCTATAGATCTTGACGCCCAATATATAAGCAGCTTCACCGAGGTATTTCATTGAAAAATTCTTATTCAAGTATCCTTTTATGTTATCCAGAAATTCTATATCATTTCCAATCAAAAATATGTCATCCACATATAATATTAGAAATGCTACAGAGCTCCCACTCACTTTCTTGTAAATACAGGCTTCACCGTAAGTCCGTATGAAACCATATGCTTTGAGCACCTCATCAAAGCGTATATTCCAACTTCGAGATGCTTGCACCAGTCCATAGACGGATCGCTGGAGCTTGCACACTTTGTTAGCACCTTTAGGATCGACAAAACCTGCCAGTTGTATCATATAAAACTCTTCTTTAAGAAATCCATTAAGGAATGCAGTTTTGATATCCATTTGCCAGATCTCATAAATATAAAATGCGGCAATTGCTAACATGATTCGGACAGACTTAAGCATCGCTACGGGTGAGAAAGTCTCATCGTAGTCAACTCCTTGAACTTTGTCGAAAACCTTTTGCGACAAGTCGAGCTTTGTAGATAGTAGTCAACTTCTTGAAGATCCATTTATTCTCTATGGCTTGCGGATCATCGGGCAAATCCACCAAAGTCCATACTTTGTTCTCATACATGGATCCTGTCTCAGATTTCATGGCCTCAAGCCATTCATTGGAATCTGGGCTCATAATAGCTTCTTCATAGTTCGTAGGTTCGCCATGGTCTAATAACATAACTTCCAGGACAGGAATACTGTACCACTCAGGTGTGAATCGTGCTCTGGTCGACCTACGAGGTTCAGTGGTAACTTGATCTGAAGTTTCATGATCATTATCATTTGCTTCCTCTCTAGTTCGTGTAGGCATCACGAGAACGGATTTCTCCGATGTGCTACTTTCCAATTTGAGAGAAGGTAAAATTACCTCATCAAGTTCTACTTTCCTCCCACTCACTTCTTTCGAGAGAAAACCCTTCTCTAGAAAGGATCCATTCTTGGCAACAAAGATCTTGCATTCAGATCTGTGGTAGAAGGTGTACCCAATTGTTTCCTTAGTGTATCCTATGAAGACGCACTTCTCCGATTCAGGTTCGAGCTTATCAGGCTGAAGCCTTTTGACATAAGTGTCGCAACCCCAAACTTTAAGAAACGACAGCTTAGGTTTTTGCCAAACCACGGTTCATACGGTGTCATCTCAACAGATTTAGACGGTGCCCTATTTAATGTGAATGCGGTTGTCTCTAATGCATAACCCTAAAACAATAGTGGTAAATCGATAAGAGACATCATAGATTGCACCATATCCAATAAAGTAAGGTTATGATGTTCGAACACACCATTACGCTGTGGTGTTCCAGGTAGCGTGAGTTGTGGAACAATTCCACATTGTTTTAAATGAAGGCCAAACTCGTAACTCCAATATTTGCCTCCACGATCAGATGTAGAAAATTTATTTTCTTGTTACGATGATTCTCCACCTCACTCTGAAATTCTTTGAACTTTTCAAACGTTTCAGACTTGAGTTTCATCAAGTAGATATACCCATACCTACTCAAATCATCTGCGAAGGTGAGAAAATAATGATACCCGACGCGCGCTTCAACACTCGTTGGATCGCATACAACAGTATGTATTATTTCCAATAAGTTATTTAGCTCGCTCCATTGTTACGGAGAACGGAGTTTTAGTCATCTTGCCCATGAGGCATGGTTCGCAAGTATCAAATGATTCATAATCAAGTGATTCCAAAAGTCCATCCGCATGGAGTTTCTTCATGCGCTTTACACCAATATGACCCAAACGGCAGTGCCACAATTATGTTGTACTTATCATTATCAACTTTGTATCTTTTAGGATCAATATTATGAATATGTGTATCGCTACGATCGAGATTCAATAAACCATTCACATTGGGTGTATGACCATAGAAGGTTTTATTCATGTAAATAGAACAACAATTATTCTCTAACTTAAATGAATAACCATATTGCAATAAACATGATCTAATCATATTCATGCTCAACGCAAACACCAAATAACATTTATTTAGGTTCAACACTAATCCCGAAGGTAGAGGGAGTGTGCGATGGTGATCATATCAACCTTGGACTCACTTCCAACACACATCATCACCTCACATTTAACTAGTCTCTGTTTATTCTGCAACTCCTATTTCGAGTTACTAATCTTAGCAACTGAACCGGTACCGAATACCCAGGGGCTACTAAGTCACATCAATAACATGTATATCAAATATACTTGTGCTCACTTTGCCATCCTTTCTTATCCGCCAAGTATTTGGGGTAGTTCCGCTTCCAGTGACCATTTCCTTTGTAGTAGAAGCACTCGGTTTTAGGCTTGGGTCCAGCTTTGGGCTTCTTCATGGGAGCAACAACTTGTTTGCCATTCTTCTTGAAGTTCCCTTTCTTTTCCTCGCCCTTTTTCTTGAAACTAGTGGTCTTGTTAACCATCAACACTTGATGATTTTTCTTGATTTCTACCTTCGCCGATTTCAACATCGCGAAGAGCTCAAGAATGGTTGTCGTCATCCCTTGCATATTATAGTTCATCACGAAGTTCTAGAAGCTTGTGATAGTGACTAGAGAACTATGTCAATCACTATCTTATCTGGAAGATTAAATCCCATGGTTCAAGCAATTATAGTACCCAGACATTCTGAGTACATGCTCACTAGCTGAGCTATTCTCCTCCATCTTGTAGGCAAAGTACTTGTCAGAGGTCTCATACCTCTCAACACGGACATAAGTCTGAAATACCAGTTTCAGCTCTTGGAATATCTCATATGTTCCATGGCGTTCAAAATGTCTTTGAAGCCTCGATTCTAAGTCGTAAAGGATGGCACACTAAACTATCAAGTAGTCATCATATCGAGTTTGTCAAACATTCATAACATCTGCATCTGCTCCTGCAATAGGCCTGTCACCTAGCTGTGCATCAAGGACATAATTCTTCTGTGCAGCAATGAGGATAATCCTCAGATCACGGACCCAGTCCGCTTTCTTGCTACCATCATCTTTCAACTTAGTTTTCTCTAGGAACAAATCAAAAATAGGGAAGCTATATCTCGAGCTATTGATCTACAACATAGATATGCAAAACTAGTTCATGATAAATTAAGTTCAATTAGTCAAACTAATAATGAACTCCCACTAAAATAAACATCCCTCAAGTTATCTAAGTGATATGTGATCCAAATCAACTAACCCATGTTCGATGATCACGTGAGATGGAGTAGTCATCAATGGTGAACATCTCTATGTAGATCATATCTACTATATGACTCACGTTCGACCTTTCGGTCTCCAGTGTTTCAAGACCATGTCTGTACATGCTAGGCTCGTCAAGTTTAACCCAAGTATTTTTCATGTGAAAAACTTTCTTACACCCGTTGTATGTGAACGTAGAGTCTATCACACCCGATCATCATGTGGTGATTCGAAACGACGAACTTTGGCAACGGTGCATACTCGAGGAGAACACTTTTATCTTGAAATTTAGTGAAGGGATCATCTTATAATGCTACCGTCATTCTAAGCAAAATAAGATGCATAAAGGATAAACATCACATGCAATCAAAATATGTAATATGATATGGCCATCATCATCGTGTGCTTTTGATCTCCATCTCCAAAGCATCGTCATGATCTCCATCGTCACCGGCTCGACACCTTGATCTCCATCGTTGCGTCGGGGTCGTCTCGCCAACTATTGCTTCTACAACTATCGGTAACGCATAGTGATAAAGTAAAGCAATTACATGGCGCTTGCACTTCATACAATAAAGAGACAACCCTAAGGCTCATGCCGGTTGTCGATATTACAAAACATGATCATCTCATACATCAACATATATCACATCATATCTTGACCATATCACATCACAACATGCCCTGCAAAAACAAGTTAGACGTCCTCTACTTTGTTGTTGCAAGTTTTACGTGGCTGCTATGGGCTTCTAGCAAGAACCGTTCTTACCTACGCAAAAAGCACAACGGTAATTCATCGAGTTTGTTGTTTTGACCTTCTACAAGGACCGGCCATAGTCAAATTCGATTCAACTAAAATAGGACAAACAGACACCAGCCAGCCACCTTTATGCAAAACTAGTTGCATGTCTGTCGGTGGAACCGGTCTCATGTGCGTGGACATGTAAGGTTGGTCCGGGCCGCTTCATCTCACAATACCGCCGAATCAAAATAAGACGTTGGTGGTAAGAAATATGACTATCACCGCCCACGACTCTTTGTGTTCTACTCGTGCATATCATCTACGCATAGACCTGGCTCGGATGCCACTATTGGGAAACGTTGCATGGAAAACAAAAATAATTCTACGCACACGCAAGATATATGGAGATGCATAGCGACAAGAGGGGAGAGTGTGTCTACGTACCCTCATAGAATGTAAGCGGAAGCGTTTGTTAACGCGGTTGATGTAGTCGAACTTCTTCGCGCTCCAACCGATCAAGTACCGAACGTACGACACCTCCGCGTTCTGCACACGTTCAGCTCAGGGATGTCCTCCGCCTTCTTGATCCAGCAAGACGGCGAGGTAGTGGATGAGTTCCGGCAGCACGACGGCGTGGTGACGGTGATGGTGAAGTGATCTCCGCAGGGCTTCGCCTAAGCACTACGAAAATATGACCGAGGGTGTAAACGGTGGAGGGGGGCCCGCACACGGCTAAGCAATTGTTCTTGTTGTGCTAGGCGCCCCCTTCC
>NC_057799.1:280330994-280444589 GCF_018294505.1 Triticum aestivum | reverse complement strand
TGGGCCCCCTGTTGCTCCACCGACGTACTTCTTCCTCCTATATATACCTACGTAACCCCAAACGATCAGATACGGAGCCAAAAACCTAATTCCACCGCCGCAACCTTCTGTACCCATGAGATCCCATCTTGGGGCCTGTTTCGGAGCTCCGCCGGAGGGGGCATCGATCATGGAGGGCTTCTACATCAACACCATAGCCTCTCCGATGATGTGTGAGTAGTTTACCTCAGACCTTGGGTCCATAGTTAGTAGCTAGATGGCTTTCTCTCTCTTTTTGGATCTCAATACAATGTTCTCCCCCTCTCTTGTGGAGATCTATTCGATGTAATCTTGTTTTGCAGTGTGTTTGTTGAGACCGATGAATTGTGGGTTTATGATCAAGTTTATCTATGAACAATATTTGAATCTTCTCTGAATTCTTTTATGTATGATTGGTTATCTTTGCAAGTCTCTTCGAATTATCAGTTTGGTTTGGCCTACTAGATTGATCTTTCTTGCAATGGGAGAAGTGCTTAGCTTTGGGTTCAATCTTGCGGTGTCCTTTCCCAGTGACAGTAGGGGCAGCAAGGCACGTATTGTATTGTTGCCATCGAGGATAACAAGATGGGGTTTTTATCATATTGCATGAATTTATCCCTCTACATCATGTCATCTTGCTTAAGGCGTTACTCTGTTCTTATGAACTTAATACTCTAGATGCATGCTGGATAGCGGTCGATGTGTGGAGTAATAGTAGTAGATGCAGGAAGGAGTCGGTCTACTTGTCTCGGACGTGATGCCTATATACATGATCATACCTAGATATTCTCATAACTATGCTCAGTTCTGTCAATTGCTCAACAGTAATTTGTTCACCCACCGTGAAATACTTATGCTCTTGAGAGAAGCCACTAGTGAAACCTATGGCCCCCGGGTCTATCTTCATCATATTAATCTTCCAACACTTAGTTATTTCCGTTGCTTTTTTTACTTTGCTTTTATTTTACTTTGCATCTTTATCATAAAAATACCAAAAATATTATCCTATCATATCTATCAGATCTCACTCTCGTAAGTGACCGTGTAGGGATTGACAACCCCTTATCGCGTTGGTTGCGAGGATTTATTTGTTTTGTGTAGGTGCGAGGGACTCGTGCGTAGCCTCCTACTGGATTGATACCTTGGTTCTCAAAAATTGAGGGAAATACTTACGCTACTTTGCTGCATCACCCTTTCCTCTTCAAGGTAAAACCAACGCAGTGCTCAAGAGGTAGCACACCCCTCCCCTTTCCTTCCCCTAGGGCCGTCCAGCCATGTAGAGGGGCGCACCAGCCCCCTAGTGGGCTGGTCTGTCCCCTCCTTTGGCCCATTAAGCCCATACACTTACCGGGGGTGTCTGAAACCCCTTCCGGTGACCCGATGACTACCTGGTGCATCCCGAAACTCTTCTGGTGTCCGAATATCATTGTCCTATATATCAATCTTTACCTCTTGACCATTTCAAGACTCCTCGTCATGTCCGTGATTTCATCCGGGACTCCAAACAACATGCACCAAATCATATAACTCACATAACACTATATCGTCAACGAACGTTAAGCGTGCGGAACCTACGGGTTCGAGAATTATGTAGACATGACCGAGACACCTCTCCGGTCAATAACCAATAGTGGAGCCTGGATGCCCATATTGGCTCCTACATATTCCATGAAGATCTTTATCGGTCGAACCTTATGACAACATACATAATTCCCTTTGTCCATCGGTATGTTACTTGCCTGAGATTCGATCGTCGGTACCTTCATACCTAGTTCAATCTCGTTACTGGCAAGTCTCTTTACTCATTCCGTAATACATCACCTCGTCACTAACTCCTTAGTCATTTGCTTGCAAGCTTATGATGTGTATTACTGAGAGGGCCCAGAGGTACCTCTTCGATACTTGGAGTGACAAATCCTAAACTCGATCTATGCCAACTCAACAAACACCTTCGGAGATACCTGTAGAGCATATTTATGATCAGCCAGTTACTTTGTGACGTTTGATAGCACACAAGGTATTTCTTCGATGTCCGGGAGTTGCATAATCTCATAGTCGAAGGAATATGTATTTGACATGAAGAAAGCAATAGCAATAAACTGAACGATCAATATGCTAAGCTAACGAATGGGTCTTGTCCATCACATCATTCTCCTAATGATGTGATCCCGTTATCAAATGACAACTCATGTCTATGGTTAGGAAACCTTAACCATCTTTGATCAACGAGCTAGTCTAGTATAGGCTCACTAGGGACACGGTATTTTTTATGTATCCACACATGTATTCAAGTTTACGGTCAATAAAATTCTAGCATGAATAATAAACCTTTATCATTATTAAGGAAATATAATAATAACCATTTTTACTATTGCCTCTAGGGCATATTTCCATCACTCTTTCGTTTGGTCCTTGTACTTGGTGTCCTCGCCATCTTGTCCATTAGATGTAGTTGCTCTGTGACTTCCCTCCAAGTACATGATCACACACAGGGTCTCCTCTTGAGGTAGGAGCCATGTATCACATATGGAAGGTGGTAGTTCGGAGAGGAGCGAGTTCACCTTAGTTTCAATAGCCCTTGCTCGAGCTCTAGTCATTGGTCCATGTGGTGTCTTAAGAGACGTAGGTAGGCCCATGGGGATGACCGTATGATGCTCCGCACCACTACCACCCTTCCGTGAGCTCACCCACGGATAGATATATGGAAAATACCATATAAAACAATGCAACATTCTTCCATTATGAACCGGAAAGACTAGAGGTCCGGTCTGGACAGAGGGAGGAGGCTCTTTGTTTCATCGAGATCCAAGAATTCATGCTTTACATGGTCTATCACCCATCCCACTACTACCCTCACTTTTTCATGAGCAGATGCATTATTTTGGATGATAATGTACATAACAACTAATCCTAATTTTTTTCATGCACAAAAAGAATTATAGGTCATTTTGAATAGTGCAAGATGGCTCGTCAGCGCGATCAACTTACCTTGCAAGTTGTTTTCCCGTTCTGTCTCGGATGTTGTACCCGTAAAATGGACACAATTTGGCCATACAAACTCCTTTTGGGCTCCATGACCCACCAAAACAATGGCAACAAAAAGTTGTATGCGTCCATCACCCACTTCGTCGCTTTCAACAACATTTTGGAGACCAGATCTGGCTTGCAAAATTGAGTTATGGATGATTTTATCTTTGGTGTGTACTGCCACCCTCTATCCTCCTCTATGGGTTGAATCCTACTGTCAAATGAGTTGTTGATTTGCAGTCATATTGTAATGTGGTAGAGCTTGTACATCTTGATTCTAAGGTTGAACGTCAACTGCAAGAAGATTCGAAGCAAAATAGAACTACATCTTTTATAGCTCGAGCTACATCAAGTGGGAGTAAGTTTGTGCCACAATTTAATGTTGCTAGAGGTATCATGACTAGTTCTGGTGGTGGAAATCAGCCCCAAGCACGTGCAGTCACGAGCAGAAATGAGGCATCTAATTCAAAGGAGAATAGCAAACTTCCAGCCCCAAGTTCATCCTCCATTGGCTCCACGGGGAATACTAGTGAGATAAAGTGCTTTACATGTAAGGGACATGGCCAAATGAAGAAAGATTGTCCCAACAAGCATACTATGCTGGTCACAGAGAATGGAGAATATGAGTCTTGTAGTGAACTAGAAGAAGAAACCGAAGATGGTGATGAGCATTATTGTGATTATAAGCAAGGTGCCTTTCATGTTGTCACTAAAGTTTAGAGTGTGCAGATCAAAGAAGCCGACAATGGACAACGACGCAATATGTTTCAAGCAAGAGCCAGCATGCAAGACAAGGTATGCAAGGTTATTGTTGATGGTGGAAGTTGTCACAATCTTGTAGTAGAGAAATGTGTGATAAGCTTGGATTGAAGCTGCTGCAACACCCCTACTCATATCATATCCAATGGTTGAGTGAATGTGGAGAGCTGAAGGTCACAGACATGGTATAGGTGCTATTCAAGATTGGAGACTATAATGACACAGTTGAGGTGTGACGTTGTGCCCATGGAGGTGTGTCACTTGTCGTTTGGCAGACTGGGAATATGATCTTTCAGCTGAACATTATGGCACGACCAATCAATACACCATCAAGTGGAAAGGAAAAGATTTGGAGCTAAGACCCATGACACCCAACAAATTATGGCCGAGGACATGCAAAAAGTTTCTGAAGTAAAAGTAGTGAGTAAGAAAGAGGGAGAGAAAAAGAGGGGGAGAGAGATATATATCCACAAATCGGTGAGTGAGTGCCATAAGCCAAAACTGATAGATAAAATAAAATAGGGGGAGAGAACTTGATCATGTTAACCACAAAATCAGAACTGAGAGATGTGAGGCCCAAGCCAAATCAAGTGGTCGTTGTACTTGTGTACAAAGACGCTTTGCTTTGAGCTAACGACTTAACTTGTCTCTCTAGTGTTGTGAGTGATGTCTGGCAGGATTCGAGGATGTTTATTTTGGAGGAAGTACCCGCTGGTCTACCTCCCTTGTGTGGCATAGAACATCAGATTGACCTCATTCTAAGAGCAACTCTTTCGAATCGACCTCCCTATCGCACCAATTCTGAAGAAACAAAGGAGATAGAAAGGCGGGTAGAAGAACTTCTAAAGAAAGGTTATGTTCGTGAAAGTTTAAGTCCTTGGGCTATACCTATGATTTTGGTACCTAACAAAGATGCAATATGGCGTACGGTAATGGATTGTAGGCCTATTGATATTATAACTATTAGGTATCGTCATCCTATTCCTAGGTTAGATGATATGCTTGATGAATTGTGTGGCTCTGCTGTTTTCTCTAAAATTGATTTGAGGAGTGGATACCATCAGATTAGGATGAAAGAAGGAGATGAATGGAAAACTACTTTCAAAACAAAATTTGGGTTGTATGAGTGGTTAGTTATGCCTTTTGGGTTAACTAATGCACCAAGTACATTCATGAGATTGATGGACCATGTTTTGAGAGCTTACATTGGCAAATTTGTTGTTGTTACTTTGATGACATCCTAATCTATAGCAGATCCATCGAGGAACATATTGAACATCTAAAACATGTGTTGAATGTGCTAAGGAAAGAAAAAATATATGCTAACATTGAGAAGTGCTCCTTTTGCACAAACAAGGTTGTTTTTCTTGGCTATGTTGTTTGAGGACAGGGATTGAAGTGAATGAATCTAAGGTGGAAGCTATCAAGAATTGGCCAACTCTGGTGAATGGAAGCCAGGTGAGAAGTCTTCATGGCCTTGCTGGTTTCTACAGGAGGTTTGTGAAAGATTTTAATACAATTGTTGCACCTTTGAATGAATTGAGAAAGGAATTTCTTTTAAATGGGGTGCACCACAAGAAGAAGCATTTCTTGAGCTTAAGAAACAATTAACTGAAGCAACTTTGCTGATTTTACCGGATTTCACTAAAACTTTTGAGATAGAATGTGATGCTGGTGGAATAGGTGTTGGAGGTGTCTTAATGCAAGAACGAAAACCAATAGCATATTTGATGCGGAGTATCCTTCGGTCATCCCCATGGACACCATATAGACTCGTCAAGCACCAAGTCGACCCGTAACAAGATCTCGTGCATGTGCCATTGAAAGCGAGGTGAACTTACTCCTTTTCGAGCTTGACATGAATATGGATGAGACTTGGTTACTACCACACCATGGAACCTTGTGCATCATTAGGTACGAGGACAACCCCCACCAAGGAGCTAAGGAGCCTCGCCAAGTCTAAGAAGAAGGACGAGAAGGTTGCACAAAAGACAGAGACCGGCAACATGAAGAAGACACACCCAAGCGACCCCGTGTGCACTGCCCGTGTTGGACCCCATGCGCATGGCCTATCTAGAGAGTTTCTCGATACCCCGTGTGCACGGACTTCCAGGACCCCGGGCGAACCGACCCCTCCATTGTAGTTGCTGGCTAACTCGTGCGCACAGGCGTGTACCATGCCCACGGGGCCCACTTAGCCCATGCGCACAGGCTCTCCTACGAGCTGACTAGGATTTGTCTCTTTTGCCCCTCCACTTCGTCCCTCACCTCTAGCCACCTATATATTCGTACCTAGACCATTTGTTAGGGTTACCAAATTATATGAGATCATTTGAGAGAGCTTTGCTCCTTATACCTCCATCTTGAGGATCAAGACCTCCTAAGGGAGAAGGATCCCCATCATAGGATCATCAAGACCTCCTAAGGGAGAAGGATCTACCTAGATCATCAAGACCTCATCTCCTTTAGATTTGAGAAGAACCTTACCTTTGTGCTATTTTCCCTTGATTGTTCATGTTATGCTTGTGCATCTCATGTATGCTATTCTAGCGGATGTGTGATTTGTGTTTTGTTTGAGTGATTTCTTGTTGATCTTCCGCTTTTCCCCTTCCAAGTGTGAAAAGGTCATGAACTAGGGTTCCACCCTACAACAATATTTTAGTGAGAAGCTGAGTGGTGCACAACTGAATTATTCTGTTTATGATAAATAGGTATATGCTTTGGTTAGAGTGCTTGAAACATGGCAACACTACTTATGGCCTAAGGAATTTATTGTACATTATGATCATGGGGCTTTGAAACATTTGAAAGGCCAAGCTAAGCTGAATCGTGGGCATGATAAATGGGTAGAATTCATTGAAACTTTCCCTTATGTTGTGAAGTACAAGAAAGGAAAGGAAAACATGGTTGCTGATGCTTTGTCCCATATGCATGTTCTTTTGACACAATAGAAATGAAGGTACAGGGACTTGAGAGCTTAAAAGAATTGTATTTCACTGATCATATATTTTGAGAACCATATGCGAAATGTAAAGATGGGAAATGTTGGGATAAATACCATGTGCATGATGGGTACCTCTTTAGGGCTAACAAATTGTTTGTTCCAGATTCGTCAGTTAGGCCCTTATTGTTGTAGGAATCTCATGCAGGAGGATTAATGGGACACTTTAGTGGTGAGAAGACCTATGAGCTATTAGTTGATCATTTTTATTGGCCAAAGATGAGGAAGGACGTTAAGAGAATTGTGCAGCGATGCATCACATGGTATAAAGCTAAGTCTAAGCTGAACCCCCATGGCTTATATATTCCCCTACCTCAAATGCTCCTTGGGAAGATATTAGCATGCATTTTGTTTTAGGACTTCCAAGGACTAAGAGGGGGAGGGATTCAATTTATTTGTGGTTGATAGGTTCTGAAAAATGGCACATTTCATTCCGTGTCACAAGAACGATGATGCTTCACATGTTGTTGATTTGTTTTGCAGGGAGGTTGTTCGCTTGCATGGAATACCGAGGACTATTGTTTCAGATCGTGATGTGAAGTTCATGAGTTACTTTGGAAAACATTCTGGGTCAAGTTGGGAACCAAGCTATTGTTTTCAACATGTCACCTACAAACCGATGGGCAAATAGAGGTAGTGAACCACACCCTCTTAGCCTTGTTGCAGATAATGATCAAGAAGAATTTGAAGGAGTGGGAAGAGTGTTTGTCGGGTGTGGAGTTTGCTTACAACAGAGCAGTTCACTCTACCACAAGCATGTGCCCATTTGAGGTGGTATATGGATTCAAACCACTTGCACCAATCAACTTGCTGCCACTGCCATTACAAGAGAGATGTAACATGGACGCTTCCAAGCATGATGTATATGTGAAGAAGCTTCATTAAAAGAATAGAGAAGAGATAGAAAAGAAGTCCAAGTACTATGCAGCTAAGGCAAACAAAAACCAGAAGAAGGTGACTTTTGAGCCTGATGGTCTGGTTTGGATACATTTGCGCAAAGATCAGTTCCCAGAGAAGTGCAAATCCAAGCTAATACCTCATGACATAGACCATTCAAAGTCTTGGACAAGATCAATGGCAATGCTTACAAGATCGAGCTTCCTCGAAACTATGTTGTGAGTCCAACATTCAACGTTGTTCATTTGTCTCCATGCTTCAATCAAGAGGGTCAAGAGTCGAGGATGACTCCTTTTGAAGAGAGGGAGGATGATGAGGACATCCCAGGTTCACCTCGTTTATCACCATCTCCTCATGATAAATCTCAACTATCAAATGGAGCTTCTACAAAGAAGATCTATTTGGGTCCCATGACAAGAGCCATGCCAAACAAATAGAACAGAGGTGAATGCGCTCCTAGCTGATCATTATTCAACTATCTATGAGACCTTTGTCGGAGTTCTGGGAACGGGGGTACCCAGACTTGCCTGCCTGCGGCCCATGGCGTGGCTCCATCGACATCTTGGTACGGCCCATCTTCAGCACCAACAACTCAAGACCCTCGCGAGGGGCCAAGCCTCGCGAGGTGGCGACACCAAGACCTCCAGAAGGAGCGGCCTCCTCAGGCTGGCCCTGAGGAGCGGAGATTTCAATGCAAGCCTCACCTCGTGAGGTTCAGATGACGTGAGCCGTGACGACCAAGGCCAGGCGGGCGCCAGCAGGCGCAGGACAGCAGTTTCCTCTTTAGTGCTAAGGAGGCAAGCACAGGCGTAGAGTCCCGAGGAATCAGCCAAAGGTTTCCATTCCCATGCAGCAAGACCAAGACCGCCAGGACGGCAGGACGGAGGTCATCGCCGAACCCACCACAGCGTCACGACCAGAGGCTTTTGCAGGCGAAGACTACTTTTGTCAGGATAAGATGTACTAGTTGTCTCCCTTCGAATTTGGCCGTTGTGGGATCCCTTCCCGCCTCCATTTTCGGGGAAGAGGTGTTGGGAATCGTAGCATAATTTTAAAATTTTCCTACGCTCACCAAGATCCATCTATGGAGTATACTAGCAACGAGGGGAAAGGAGTGCATCTACATACCCTTGTAGATCGCGAGCGGAAGCGTTCCAATGAACGTGGATGACGGAGTCGTAGTCGCCGTGATTCAAATCACCGATGACCGAGTGCCGAACGGACGGCACCTCCGCGTTCAACACACGTACGGTGCAGCAACGTCTCCTCCTTCTTGATCTAGCAAGGGGGAAGGAGAGGTTGATGGAGATCCAGCAGCACGACGGCGTGGTGGTGGATGTAGCGGGATCTCGGCAGGGCTTCGCCGAGCGTCTGCGAGAGGGAGAGGTGTAGCAGGGGAGGACGGATGCGCCCAAGGCTGTAATGTTGCTGCCCTCCCTCCCCCCCTTTATATAGGCCCCCTAGGAGGGGGGGCGCCGGCCAAACCCCATCTAGATGGGGGGCGGCGGCCAAGGGGGTGCCTTGCCCCCCAAGGCAAGTGGGGCGCCCCCCCACCCTAGGGTTTCCAACCCTAGGCGCAGGGGGGAGGCCCATGGGGGGGCGCCCAGCCCACTAGGGGCTGGTTCCCTTCCCACTTCAGCCCACGGGGCCCTCCGGGATAGGTGGCCCCACCCGGTGGACCCCCGGGACCCTTCCGGTGGTCCCGGTACAATACCGGTAAACCCCGAAACTTTCCCGGTGGCCGAAACTTGACTTCCTATATATAATTCTTTACCTCCGGACCATTCCGGAACTCCTCGTGACGTCCGGGATCTCATCCGGGACTCCGAACAACTTTCGGGTTTCCGCATACACATATCTCTACAACCCTAGCGTCACCGAACCTTAAGTGTGTAGACCCTACGGGTTCGGGAGACATGCAGACATGACCGAGACGCCTCTCCGGTCAATAACCAACAGCGGGATCTGGATACCCATGTTGGCTCCCACATGTTCCATGATGATCTCATCGGATGAACCACGATGTCGAGGATTCAATCAATCCCGTATACAATTCCCTTTGTCAATCGGTATGTTACTTGCCCGAGATTCGATCGTCGGTATCCCAATACCTTGTTCAATCTCGTTATCGGCAAGTCTCTTTACTCGTACCGTAATGTATGATCCCGTGACTAACACCTTAGTCACATTGAGCTCATTATGATGATGCATTAGAGTGGGCCCAGAGATACCTCTCCGTCATACGGAGTGACAAATCCCAGTCTCGATCCGTGCCAACCCAACAGACACTTTCGGATATACCCGTAGTGTACCTTTATAGTCACCCAGTTACGTTGTGACGTTTGGCACACCCAAAGTACTCCTACGGTATCCGGGAGTTGCACGATCTCATGGTCTAAGGAAAAGATACTTGACATTGGAAAAGCTCTAGCAAACGAAACTACACGATCTTTTATGCTATGCTTAGGATTGGGTCTTGTCCATCACATCATTCTCCTAATGATGTGATCCCGTTATCAATGACATCCAATGTCCATAGTCAGGAAACCATGACTATCTGTTGATCAACGAGCTAGTCAACTAGAGGCTTACTAGGGACATGTTGTGGTCTATGTATTCACACATGTATTACGATTTCCGAACAATACAATTATAGCATGAACAATAGACAATTACCATGAATAAAGAAATATAATAATAACCATTTATTATTGCCTCTAGGGCATATTTCCAACAGTCTCCCACTTGCACTGGAGTCAATAATCTAGTTACATTGTGATGAATCGAACACCCATTGCATCCTGGTGTTGATCATGTTTTGCTCTAGGGAGAGGTTTAGTCAACGGATCTGCTACATTCAGGTCCGTATGTACTTTACAAATATCTATGTCTCCATTTTGAACACTTTCACGAATGGAGTTGAAGCGACGCTTGATATGCCTGGTCTTCCTGTGAAACCTGGGCTCCTTCGCAAGGGCAATAGCTCCAGTGTTGTCACAGAAGAGAGTCATCGGGCCCGACGCATTGGGAATCACCCCTAGGTCGGTAATGAACTCCTTCATCCAGACTGCTTCCTGTGCTGCCTCCGAGGCTGCCATGTACTCCGCTTCACATGTAGATCCCGCCACGACGCTTTGCTTGCAACTGCACTAGCTTACTGCTCCTCCATTCAAAATATACACGTATCCGGTTTGTGACTTCGAGTCATCCAGATCTGTGTCGAAGCTAGCGTCGACGTAACCCTTTACGACGAGCTCTTCGTCACCTCCATAAACGAGAAACATATCCTTAGTCCTTTTCAGGTACTTTAGGATATTCTTGACCGCTGTCCAGTGTTCCATGCCGGGATTACTTTGGTACCTTCCTACCAAACTTACGACAAGGTTTACATCAGGTCTGGTACACAGCATGGCATACATAATAGACCCTATGGCCGAGGCATAGGGGATGACACTCATCTTTTCTATATCTTCTGCCGTGGTCGGGCATTGAGCCGTGCTCAATTGCACACCTTGCAATACAGGCAAGAACCCCTTCTTGGACTGATCCATATTGAACTTCTTCAATATCTTGTCAAGGTATGTACTCTGTGAAAGACCAATGAGGCGTCTCGATCTATCTCTATAGATCTTGATGCCTAATATATAAGCAGCTTCTCCAAGGTCCTTCATTGAAAAACACTTATTCAAATAGGCCTTTATACTTTCCAAGAATTCTATATCATTTCCCATCAAAAGTATGTCATCCACATATAATATGAGAAATTCTACAGAGCTCCCACTCACTTTCTTGTAAACACAGGCTTCTCCATAAGTCTGTGTAAACCCAAACGCTTTGATCATCTCGTCAAAGCGAATGTTCTAACTCCGAGATGCTTGCACCAGCCCATAGATTGAGCGCTGGAGCTTGCATACTTTGTTAGCATTCTTAGGATCGACAAAACCTTCCGGCTGCATCATATACAACTCTTCCTTAAGGAAGCCGTTAAGGAATGCCGTTTTGACGTCCATCTGCCATATCTCATAATCATAGTATGCGGCAATTGCTAACATGATTCGGACGGACTTCAGCTTCGCTACGGGTGAGAAAGTCTCATCGTAGTCAACCCCTTGAACTTGTCGATAACCCTTAGCGACAAGTCGAGCTTTGTAGATGGTCACATTACCATTCGCGTCCGTCTTCTTCTTAAAGATCCATTTGTTTTCTATGGCTCGCCGATCATCGGGCAAGTCAGTCAAAGTCCATACTTCGTTTTCATACATGGATCCTATCTCGGATTTCATGGCTTCTAGCCATTTGTCAGAATCCGGGCCCGCCATCGCTTCTTCATAGTTTGAAGGTTCACTGTTGTCTAACAACATGATTTCCAGGACAGGGTTGCCGTACCACTTTGGTGCGGAACGTGTCCTTGTGGACCTACGAAGTTCAGTAGTAACTTGATCCGAAGCTTCATGATCATCATCATTAACTTCCTCCCCAGTCGGTGTAGGTACCACAGGAACATCTTCCCACGCTACGCTACTTTCCGGTTCGGAAGGGGTGACTATCACCTCATCAAGTTCCACTTTCCTCCCACTCAATTCTTTCGAGAGAAACTCCTTCTCCAGAAAGGACCCGTTCTTGGCAACGAAGATCTTGCCTTCGGATCTGAGGTAGAAGGTATACCCAATAGTTTCCTTAGGGTATCCTATGAAGACGCATTTCTCCGACTTGGGTTCGAGCTTTTCAGGTTGAAGTTTCTTGACATAAGCATCGCATCCCCAAACTTTTAGAAACGACAGCTTAGGTTTCTTCCCAAACCATAATTCATACGGTGTCGTCTCAACGGATTTCGACGGAGCCCTATTTAAAGTGAATGCGGCAGTCTCTAAAGCATTGCCCCAAAATGAGAGCAGTAAATCGGTAAGAGACATCATAGATCGCACCATATCCAATAGAGTGCGATTACGACGTTCGGACACACCATTTCTCTTAGGTGTTCCAGGCGGCGTGAGTTGTGAAACTATTCCACATTTCCTTAACTGTGTACCAAATTCGTGACTTAAATATTCTCCACCACGATCTGATCGTAAGAATTTTATTTTCCTGTCACGTTGATTCTCAACTTTACTCGGAAATTCCTTGAACTTTTCAAAGGTTTCCGACTTGTGTTTCATTAGGTAGACATACCCATATCTACTTAAGTCATCAGTGAGAGTGAGAACATAACGATATCCTCCGCGAGCCTCAACACTCATTGGACCGCACACATCGGTATGTATGATTTCCAATAAGTTGGTCGCTCGCTCCATTGTTCTGGAGAACGGAGTCTTGGTCATCTTACCCATGAGGCATGGTTCGCACGTGTCAAATGATTCGTAATCAAGAGACTCCAAAAGTCCATCTGCATGGAGCTTCTTCATGCGCTTGACACCAATGTGACCAAGGCGGCAGTGCCACAAGTATGTGGGACTATCGTTATCAACTTTACATCTTTTGGTATTCACACTATGAACATGTGTAACATCACGTTCGAGATTCATCAAGAATAAACCATTGACCACGGGGCATGACCATAAAACATATCTCTCAAATAAATAGAACAACCATTATTCTCGGATTTAAATGAGTAGCCATCTCGAATTAGACGAGATCCAGATACAATGTTCATGCTCAAAGCTGGCACTAAATAGCAATTATTGAGGTTTAAAACTAATCCCGTAGGTAGATGCAGAGGTAGCGTGCCGACGGCGATCACATCGACCTTCGAACCATTCCCGACGCGCATCGTCACCTCGTCCTTCGCCAGTCTCCGTTTATTCCGTAGTTCCTGTTTTGAGTTACAAATATGAGCAACCGCACCGGTATCAAATACCCAGGAGCTACTACGAGTACTGGTAAGGTACACATCAATTACATGTATATCACATATACCTTTGGTGTTGCCGGCCTTCTTGTCCGCTAAGTATTTGGGGCAGTTCCGCTTCCAGTGACCACTTCCCTTGCAATAAAAGCACTCTGTCTCAGGCTTGGGTCCATTCCTTGGCTTCTTCCAGGCAACTGGCTTACCGGGCGCGGCAACTCCCTTGCCGTCCTTCTTGAAGTTCTTCTTACCCTTGCCCTTCTTGAACTTAGTGGTTTTATTCACCATCAACACTTGATGTTCTTTTCTGATCTCCACCTCCGCTGATTTCAGCATTGAATATACCTCAGGAATGGTCTTTTCCATCCCCTGCATATTGAAGTTCATCACAAAGCTCTTGTAGCTTGGTGGAAGCGACTGGAGGATTCTGTCAATGACCGCGTCATCCGGGAGATTAACTCCCAGCTGAGTCAAGCGGTTATGCAACCCAGACATTCTGAGTATGTGCTCACTAACAGAACTATTCTCCTCCATTTTACAGCTGAAGAACTTGTCGGAGACATCATATCTCTCGACCCGGGCATGAGCTTGGAAAACCATTTTCAGCTCCTCGAACATCTCATATGCTCCATGTTTCTCAAAACGCTTTTGGAGACCCGGTTCTAAGCTGTAAAGCATGCCGCACTGAACGAGGGAGTAATCATCAGCACGCTGCTGCCAAGCGTTCATAACGTCTTGGTTCTCTGGGATTGGTGCTTCACCTAGCGGTGCTTCTAAGACATAATCTTTCTTGGCTACTATGAGGATGATCCTCAGGTTCCGGACCCAGTCCGTATAGTTGCTGCCATCATCTTTCAGCTTGGTTTTCTCTAGGAACGCGTTGAAATTGAGGACAACGTTGGCCATTTGATCTACAAGACATAGTGTAAAGATTTTAGACTACGTTCATGATAATTAAGTTCATCTAATCAAATTACTCAATGAACTCCCACTCAGATAGACATCCCTCTAGTCATCTAAGTGAAACATGATCCGATTAACTAGGCCGTGTCCGATCATCACGTGAGACGGACTAGTCAAGATCGGTGAACATCTCCATGTTGATTGTATCTTCTATACGACTCATGCTCGACCTTTCGGTCCTCCATGTTCCGAGGCCATGTCTGTACATGCTAGGCTCGTCAAGTTAACCTAAGTGTATTGCGTGTGTTCTGAGGCCATGTCTGTACATGCTAGGCTCGTCAACACCCGTTGTATGCGAACGTTAGAATCTATCACACCCGATCATCACGTGGTGCTTCAAAACAACGAACCTTCGCAACGGTGCACAGTTAGGGGGAACACTTTCTTGAAATTATCATAAGGGATCATCTTACTTACTACCGTCGTTCTAAGCAAATAAGATGCAAAAACATGATAAACATCACATGCAATCAAATAGTGACATGATATGGCCAATATCATTATGCTCCTTTGATCTCCATCTTCGGGGCACCATGATCATCTTTGTCACCGGCATGACACCATGATCTCCATCATTGTGTCTTCATGAAGTCATCACGCCAACGATTACTTCTACTTCTATGGCTAACGCGTTTAGCAACAAAGTAAAGTAATTTACATGACGTTATTCAATGACACGCAGGTCATACAAAATAATAAAGACAACTCCTATGGCTCCTGCCGGTTGTCATACTCATCGACATGCAAGTTGTGATTCCTATTACAAGAATATGATCAATCTCGTACATCACATATATCATTCATCACATCTTCTGGCCATATCACATCACATAACACATGCTGCAAAAACAAGTTAGACGTCCTCTAATTGTTGTTGCAAGTTTTTACGTGGTTTGTAGGTTTCTAGCAAGAACGTTTCTTACCTACGTATGACCACAACGTGATTTGCCAATTTCTATTTACCCTTCATAAGGACCCTTTTCATCGAGTCCGTTCCGACTAAAGTAGGAGAGACAGACACCCGCTAGCCACCTTATGCAACTAGTGCATGTCAGTCGGTGGAACCTCTCACGTAAGCGTACGTGTAAGGTCGGTCCGGGCCGCTTCATCCTACAATACCGCCGAAACAAGACAAGACTAGTAGCGGCAAGAAGAATTGGCAACATCAACGCCCACAACTGCTTTGTGTTCTACTCGTGCATAGTAACTACGCATAGGCCTGGCTCATGATGCCACTGTTGGGAATCGTAGCATAATTTTAAAATTTTCCTACGCTCACCAAGATCCATCTATGGAGTATACTAGCAACGAGGGGAAAGGAGTGCATCTACATACCCTTGTAGATCGCGAGCGGAAGCGTTCCAATGAACGTGGATGACGGAGTCGTACTCGCCGTGATTCAAATCACCGATGACCGAGTGCCGAACGGACGGCACCTCCGCGTTCAACACACGTATGGTACAGCAACGTCTCCTCCTTCTTGATCCAGCAAGGGGGAAGGAGAGGTTGATGTAGATCCAGCAGCACGACGGCGTGGTGGTGGATGTAGCGGGATCTCGGCAGGGCTTCGCCGAGCGTCTGCGAGAGGGAGAGGTGTAGCAGGGGAGGAGGGAGGCGCCCAAGGCTGTAATATTGCTGCCCTCCCTCCGCCCCCCCTTTATATAGGCCCCCTGGGAGGGGGCGCCGGCCAAACCCCATCTAGATGGGGGGCGGCGGCCAAGGGGGTGCCTTGCCCCCCAAGGCAAGTGGGGCGCCCCCCCCCACCCTAGGGTTTCCAACCCTAGGCGCAGGGGGGAGGCCCATGGGGGGCGCCCAGCCCACTAGGGGCTGGTTCCCTTCCCACTTCAGCCCACGGGGCCCTCCGGGATAGGTGGCCCCACCCGGTGGACCCCCGGGACCCTTCCGGTGGTCCCGGTACAATACCGGTAACCCCCGAAACTTTCCCGGTGGCCGAAACTTGACTTCCTATATATAATTCTTCACCTCCGAACCATTCCGGAACTCCTCGTGACGTCCGGGATCTCATCCGGGACTCCGAACAACTTTTGGGTTTCTGCATACACATATCTCTACAACCCTAGCGTCACCGAACCTTAAGTGTGTAGACCCTACGGGTTCGGGAGACATGCAGACATGACCGAGATGCCTCTCCGGTCAATAACCAACAGCGGGATCTGGATACCCATGTTGGCTCCCACATGTTCCACGATGATCTCATCGGATGAACCACGATGTCGAGGATTCAATCAATCCCGTATACAATTCCCATTGTCAATCGGTATGTTACTTGCCCGAGATTCGATCGTCGGTATCCCAATACCTTGTTCAATCTCGTTACCGGCAAGTCTCTTTACTCATACCGTAATGCATGATCCCGTGACTAACACCTTAGTCACATTGAGCTCATTATGATGATGCATTACCGAGTGGGCCCAGAGATACCTCTCCGTCATACGGAGTGACAAATCCCAGTCTCGATCCGTGCCAACCCAACAGACACTTTCGGATATACCCGTAGTGTACCTTTATAGTCACCCAGTTACGTTGTGACGTTTGGCACACCCAAAGTACTCCTACGGTATCCGGGAGTTGCACGATCTCATGGTCTAAGGAAAAGATACTTGACATTGGAAAAGCTCTAGCAAACGAAACTACATGATCTTTTATGCTATGCTTAGGATTGGGTCTTGTCCATCACATCATTCTCCTAATGATGTGATCCCGTTATCAATGACATCCAATGTCCATAGTCAGGAAACCATGACTATCTGTTGATCAACGAGCTAGTCAACTAGAGGCTTACTAGGGACACGTTGTGGTCTGTGTATTCACACATGTATTACGATTTCCGAACAATACAATTATAGCATGAACAATAGACAATTACCATGAACAAAGAAATATAATAATAACCATTTATTATTGCCTCTGGGGCATATTTCCAACAAGAGGACCAAGGCCACTATAAATAGGACCCAGCCACCATCTTAGAGGGGGATCCGGATCATTCAGATCATCCTCTCCCCCACCAGCTCAAGAACACACCTCCTGAGGTCGTTCTTCCACTGTACTAGTTCATCCTCAGCCCACCTCGAGGTCAGTCCACCACAAAGCAGGAGTAGGGTTTTACACCGCAAGGTGGCCCGAACCTGGGTAAACTGTTGTGTCCTCTTTCCTTTTAGTTCATCGAGCTAGGCCGTTGGATCAACGGGTTGGCAGACAGGAGGTTGAGTTCTTCACACACACCCCGAGTTCGAATATATCCAGGGTTTTCGGAGCCCAAAATCCAACATTTGGCACGCCAGGTAGGGGTGCGTCGGAGCCTCTCTTCCGTCGGTTGATTCGCCATCGCTCCACCACTCCCATGGCTGATGCTCATCGAGCTCGTGCTGAGCGTCGGGCCACCCTCGCCGCCCACGTCGCTCAGACAGCACCGGCGGGCAACAGCTGCCCTCACCGTCCCCGGTCGCCAGTGGCGAACGCCGCCACCGGCCCCGTGGGCCATGAGCAGCAGGCTTCGTCGATGCATCCTTCTGTGTGGCGAGACGGGCGCACCGCCAACCCATCGCTGACTCCGGCTGCTTCGGCTTCACATGCTCGTCGTGGTCCGGTGAACGCGAGACTGCGCTGCTCATGGCACGCGAGCTTCTGTGCTACCGCCCGGTCGATGACCTCTACGAGGACTGGCTGGACCGCATCGCCGAGCTCGTCAGCACTGCTGTAGAGTCTTCTGCACCATCTCGCTCGCTGCCTCACCCGCCGCCTGCCGCGGGTGATGTAGCTCACGGAGCACCTCCTCCACCTCCCAGGCAGGACGCCATCATCGAGCCAAGGCGGGAGGCTCCTCGGCGCGATCCGTAGTGCAGGGCGCCCGCACGGAACGAGGCAAGCTGTCAAGTGGTGCAACGGCCCCAAGGAGAGGCGCGTGCGCTCCCAACACCGTCAGGTCAGGACCGCGCGCCGCCCGCGGGGGTTGCGCGCGAGCGCCAAGACCAGGCCCCGCCTCTACGGCAGGCTCCCATGACCAAAGCGGGATGCCGGGCGTTCACTCCGGAGCTGCGCAGCGTCGTCTGGCCATGGAAGTTCAAGCCCAACCTGCCTCCACGCTACGACGGCAGCCCCGACCCTACCGAGTTCCTGCAGCTCTACGAGCTAAGCATCGAGGCGGCCAACGACGATGAGAAGGTTATGGCGAACTGGTTTCCCATGGCCCTCAAAGATGGCACGCGCTCGTGGCTCCTGAACCTCCCCGCGGGATCGATCTCCTCCTGGGACGAGATGCGAGAGTGTTTCGTCGCCAACTTCCAGGGCACTCGCGACCGCCCACCAGCCGCGGGTGACCTGCGGTGCATCAAGCAACAGCCAAGAGAGACCTTGTAGAAGTACATCCAGCGCTTCAACAATGTTCGCCTCAAGATCCCCAAGGTGTCGGATGAGGCCATCATCTCGGCGTTCACTGATGGCGTCCGTGATGTCAAGATGAAGGAGGAGCTCGCCATACACGAGGACCTGTGCACAGCTCTGGAGATGTTCAACATGGCAACCAAGTGTGCGAGAGCTGAGGAAGGTCACCTCTCCCTCCTGGAACTTTTGGAAGCTGACCCAGAAGACAAGAAAGCCAAGGCCAAGGATGTGAAGCACAAGGGGCCAGCTGTGCTCACGGCTGAACCTGAGATGAAGCGCGGCTGCGACCACCCAGAGTCATCCAAGGGCAGTCGCCCGTTCTGTGTCTTCCACAATGTGCACAGCCACAACACCAACAACTGCCAAGAGCTTAGGGCCATCCGCGACGCGCGCCTCGGTCGTCCCCCCGAGCGCAACACCGTGGTTACGGCCGCGGAGGAGGCCGAGGCGGAGGACGCTGGGACAACCGCGACCCCCGCCAGGACTGGCGCGACCAGCCTCGTGAGGACCGCTGGTAGAGTCAGCCTCGCGAGGGTCCCTGGAGGGATCAGCCTCATTGTAACGCCCAATATGCGACTATACTCCATACGTGTCGAGGCACAACTTGGGGCATAAGCGCATATTAGTATGGTCGCAAGAGTGGTTGTATCTTTGTGCATCTCATGTACTAAATAGATAGAATACGAGCTTTGGCTTACAATAGCCACAATGTCACACAAATATCATCAAGTAATACAATCATTCAAGATGAACCCAGAGTCCGGCTATGGACGAAATCAAACGAATAAAAGACAACCACCAAAGCTAAGTCCCGATCGACCCTACTGGGCACCACTACTGATCGTCCGGAAAGGAAACGTAGTAACGACCACGGTCTTCGTCGAACTCCCACTTGAGCTCAGTGGCATCACCTGCATCAGACTCATCGGTACCTGCAACTGTGTTTGTAGTATTCTGTGAGCCACGGGGACTCAGCAATCATATCACGCACGGTATCAAGACTAACAAGGCTTAAATGGGTATGGCATGGTTAAGTGGTGGAGTTGCAGCAAGCACTAAGCATTTGTATGGTGGATAACTTACGAATGTAAGAATAAGGTGAGAAGCTACGCAAATGGTCGTAATCTAGTAATGATCAAGAAGTGATCCTGGACTACTTACGTTCAAACATAACCCCACCGTGTTCTCTTCCTGAACCTCGTCGAAAAGAGCCCATCACGGTTACGAAGCGGTTGGTGTGTTTTAATGATATTAGCTTCAAGTTCACTACAACCGGATACTAAAAACTCCCGTCTGCCACATAACCGCGGGCACGACTTTCGAAAGATAAAACCATGCAGGGGTGTCCCAACTGAGCCCATGACAAGCTCACGATCCGCGGAGACAATCCTCCATCTCGGGACCCTCCGATCAGACTCAGAATCCCGGTGCACAAGACATTTCGACAATGGTAAAACAAAACCAGCAAGACCTCCCGACGTGCCGACACCCCGATAGGAGCCACGCGTATCTCGTCTCAGGCCACGATCGGATGAGCACAACGTACAACAACTGAGACCCGAGTTTCCCCAGGGGAAGCCGCACACGACTCTATTTTGGACCAACACTCATGAGGAGCATTGGCCCGGTTTGTTGATTAAGAATCCTCGGGTTAATTACTCCCTATGCAAATTTTAGTTGTTCTTAGGCAAATGGTAAAACCAAAGTTGGGCCTTGCTGGAAGAGTTTTATTCAAAGCGAACTGTCAAGGGGGGCCCATAAACCCCCACCGTGTTAAGGACGCAAAATTCAAGGAACATAACACCGGTATGACGGAAACTAAGGTGGCAAGGGTGGAACAAAACACCAAGCAAAAGGCCAAGCCTTCCACCCTTTACCAAGTATATAGATGCATTAATTAAATAAGAGCTATTGTGATATCCCAACATATCCATGTTCCAACATGGAACAACCTGCACTGCACCTGCAACTAGCAACGCTATAAGAGGGGCTGAGCAAAAGCGGTAACATAGTCAAACAACGGTTTGCTAGGAAGGTGGATTAGAGGCTTGACATGGCAATATGGAAGGCTTGATATACAAGTGGTAGGTAGCGCGACATAGGGATAGAACGAACAACTAGCAACCAAAGATAGAATTGATATCGGGGGTAATGATCATCTTGCCTGCAATATTTTCAGAGGTATCGAATCCTTGCTCCTCGTGAACGTACTCGATAGGGTCCTCGTTCATGAATTTCTCTCCCGGCTCTACCCAACACAACAACGGAACAACAATCAATCATGGTGCAATGCGCAAGTAACATGATGCAAGACATGAAATGGAATCTAAGATATGAGGTGCAATGCATATGAGGTGCTTCGGAAGGGGTGCAGACGAGACAGAAGGAGAAACAATGAACATGGCACAATCTTGGTAACCCAAGCATGCCACTGGATAGATTGATAGATTTCGGTTGAAATCGATATAAAGATCACCGGAAACGAATGCACGGTTTGCAAATGACGAGCAAAACAAGATGCAATGCAATCTGTTGAAAACAGCAACATGACCACTTAGATGCAAAGTTTAAATATGCTACAGCACCCAAACATGAAAACAAAATACATGGCTGCGAAGTACAGGTGAAGCTCTACAAAACATGAACACAGAGCTATTGGTAGAACTCACTAGAACATGTTTAAAACAGCATGGCAAAAATGCAAATGATAACAGGTTTACAGACTTAGCATAAATCCGCTAAACATGGCACAACTGCCGCCAACTCAAGATCATGAGTGGGGTAGTTCTTCTCGTTTGGCTTCAACTGACGAGAAGTATAAGCCACAACTTTCCTTTCTTGCATTAACACAGCACCGAGACCTTGCAACGAAGCATCAGAGAATACTTGGTAGGGCTTGGACTCATCAGGAGGAGTTAGGACCGGAGCTGTGACGAGTTTCTCTTTGAGAGTATTGAAGGCAACATCACACTCAGGAGTCCAGGAGTACTTGACATTCTTGTGGAGGAGGTTGGAAAGAGGCTTAGCAATTTTTGAGAAGTTCTCAACAAATCTTCTGCAATAACTGGCAAGCCCGAGGAAACTGCAAAGTTGCTTGACGTTCTGAGGAGGCTCCCAGTTCACAATTGCAGAAACCTTTTTCGGGTTGATAGCGATGCCCTTGGCAGAGATGATGTGACCAAGATAAAGAACTTCATCAAGCCAAAATTCGCATTTAGAGAACTTTGCGTACAATCGATACTCCCTGAGCTTGTCGAGCACCAATCGCAAATGCTTGGCATGATCCATTTTATTCTTGGAGAACACCAGGCTATCATTGAGATACACCAGGACGAATTCATTGGTGTAGGGATTGAAGATGAAGTTCATCATACGAGAGAATGTTGGAGGGGCATTTGCAAGCCCGAAAGACATGACAGTGTATTCATAAGAACCAAAGCTTGTTCTGAAAGCTGTCTTTGGGATATCTTCTTCACAAATGCAAATCTAGTGATACCCCATATGGAGGTCAAGCTTGGAAAACACCTTTGCACCTTTGAGTTGCTCAAACAATTCATTGATGTTGGGAAGTGGGTATTTATTCTTGATTGTCTTCTTGTTCAATGGGCAGTAATCAATGCAAAGTCGGTCCGTGCCATCTTTCTTCTGGACAAAGAGAACACCACAACCCCAAGGAGAAGAACTTGGTCTGATCGAACCCAGACGTTCTTGTTCATCGAGCTGTTTCTTCAATTCTTTTAGCTCTTCTGGCCCAAGCTTGTAGGGGCGCTTGCAAACGGGTTTCGTACCAGGCTCTAGCTCAATGATGAACTCGACTGGCCGGTGAGGAGGCATACCCGGAAGCTCTTCTGGAAAGACATATTGATACTCACAAACAACTGGAATTTGAGAAATAGCATTGATCTCACCTTTCTCATTGAGAGAGAATAACCGAATGGTTTCATCACGAGCGGCAAAGATGATCACATCTTCAGAAGGATGAGTCAATTTAATCTCCTTTTCAGCACAATCAAGAAAAGCCTTGTGCTTAGAAAGCCAATCCATGCCAAGAATGAGATCAATATCGGAATCACTGACAACAATTGGGGAAGCCAGAAATGCATAATTGCCCATCTTGATGGTGGCATCTCGAATAAAGTTGTTGGAGTTCATGAATGAACTTGGAGAAACAACGGACAAAGGCCTAGGAAAATCTTGAAAAACAAACTCATGCTTTGATGCAAAAGGTCTTGACATGAAGCAAAGTGATGCACCAGAATCGAATAAAACTTTTCCAGGAATATCATTAACTGGGAGATTACCTATGATCACTTCTGAAGAATCCTCTGCTTGAGATGAATTCATCAAGTTCACCCTTGCAGACTTGGGATTGTGCTTGACGACTACATTGCTTGCTGACCTAACCGGAGGAGGAGGCGGAAGGCGCCTTTGGCCGAAGCACTTGTTGGAGTAGTGCCCTTTCATACCACACTTGTGACAAGTGACCTCTGAAAGTGGACGAAAAGGTGGAGGAGGAGGAACGCCTGTCCTTGGAGCCTGAGGCTGAGACTTGTTCTGATAGCTTGCGTTGGGTGGGTGGGAAGATCCACGACCACCTGAGTGCTTCTGCTGGTAAGGCAGACGAAACGGAGGAGGTGGAGGGAGCCAGAACTTCTGTTGCTTTGAGGCCACTTGAGAGGAAGAAGACGAGTGGACTGCATTCCTGAGCCTCTTCTTTGAAGCCTTACACTTGAGCTGGGATGCCTCTTGCTTGAGAGGCATGTTATAGAACTGATCAAATTGAGTAGGCTCAACAAGAACAAGAGCTAGCTGAAGGTCCTCTCTGAGGCCACCCCTGAAGTAGTAGATCAAGCTCTTTCCATCAGGAACGTCTTGCCTTGCATAGCGAACGAGATTCTGAAACTTGATGTTGTATTGATACACGTGAAGGAAATATGCCCTAGAGGCAATAATAAAGTTGTTATTTATATTTCCTTATATAATGATAAATGTTTGTTATTCATGCTAGAATTGTATTAACCAGAAACTTAGTACATGTGCGAAGACATAGACAAACAGAGTGTCCCTAGTATGCCTCTACTAGACTAGCTCGTTAATCAAAGATGGTTAAGTTTCCAAGCCATAGACATGTGTTGTCATTTGATGAAAGGGATCACATCATTAGAGAATGATGTGATGGACAAGACCCATCTGTTAGCTTAGCACTATGATCGTTTAGTTTATTGCTATTGCTTTCTTCATGACTTATACATGTTCCTATGACTATGAGATTATGCAACTCCTAAATACCGGAGGAACACTTAGTGTGCTATCAAACATCACAACATAACTGGGTGATTATAAAGATGCTCTACAAGTGTCTCTGATGGTGCTTGTTGAGTTGGCATAGATCGAGATTAGGATTTGTCACTCCGATTATCGGAGAGGTATCTCTGGGCAATCTCGGTAATGCACATCACTATAAGCCTTGCAAGCAATGTGACTAATGAGTTAGTTGTGGGATGATGCATTACGGAACGAGTAAAGAGACTTGCTGGTAATGAGATTGAACTAGGTATGGTGATACCGACGATTGAATCTCGGGCAAGTAAAATACCAATGACAAAGGGAACAACGTATGTTGTTATGCGGTTTGACCGATAAAGATCTTCGAAGAATATGTAGGAGCCAATATGAGCATCTAGGTTCCGCTATTGGTTATTGACCGGAGATGTGTCTCGGTCATGTCTACATAGTTCTCGAATCCATAGGGTCCGCACGCTTAACATTCGATGACGATTCATATTATGAGTCATGTGATTTGATGTACCGAAGGTTGTTCGGAGTCCCGGATGAGATCACGGACATGACGAGGAGTCTTGAAATGGTCGAGACATAAAGATTGATATATTGGACCATGTTATTCGGACACCGGAGTGTTCCGGATAGTTTCGGATAAAACCGGAGTGCCGGAGGGGTTACCGGAACCCCCGGGGAAGTAATGGGCCTTAGTGGGCCTTAGGGGAGAGAGAGGGCAGCAGCCAGGAGGTGCCCCCCCAAGGGGAGTCCGAATAGGACTAGGGGAGGGGGGTGTGGCCCCTCTTTCCCTCTTCCTCTCCCTCTCCTTCCTTCTTCCCCCTTCCACCAAGTGGAATCCTACTAGGACTTGGGAGTCCTAGTAGGACTCCTCTCCTTCGGGCGCACCTCTAGGGGCCGGCCGGCATCCTTCCTCCCTCCTTTCTATACGGGGGAGGGGGCACCCCATAGACTCAAAAGTTGATATTTTTGCCGTGTGTGGTGCCCCCCTCTACAAAAACACACCTCGGTCATATTGTAGTAGCGCTTAGGCGAAGCCCTGCACCGGTAACTTCATCATCACCGTCACCACGCCGTCATGCTGACGAAACTCTCCCTCGGCCTCAACTGGATCAAGAGTTCGAGGGACGTCCCCGAGCTGAACGTGTGCAGATCGTGGAGGTGCCGTGCGTTCGGTACTTGGATCGGTTGGATCGCGAAGACGTTCGACTACATCAACCGCGTTACTAAACGCTTCCGCTTTCGGTCTACGAGGGTACGTGGACACACTCTCCTCGCTCATTTCTATGCTTCTCCTAGATAGATCTTGCGTGATCGTAGGAAATTTTTTGAAATATTGCGTTCCCCAATGGTGGCATCCGAGCCAGGTCTATGCGTAGATGTTATATGCACGAGTAGAACACAAAGAGTTGTGGGCGATAATAGTCATACTACTTACCAGCATGTCATACTTTGATTCAGTGGTATTGTTGGATGAAGCGGCCCAGACCGACATTACATAACCGCGTTCATGAGACTTGTTCTACCGCCGTGCTTCGCACACAGGTGGCTAGTGGGTGTCTGTTTCTCCAGCTTTAGTTGAGTCGAGTGTGACTACGCCGGCTCCTTGTTGAAGGTTAAAACAGCACACTTGATGAAAATCGTTGTGGTTTTGATGCGTAGGTAAAAAGGGTTCTTGCTAAGCCCGTAGCAGCCACGTAAAACTTGCAAGAACAAAGTAGAGGACGTCTAACTTGTTTTTGCAGGGCTTGCTGTGATGTGATATGGTCAAGACGTGATGATATATAAATTGTTGTATGAGATGATCATGTTTTGTAACAATTATCGGCAACTGGCAG
Source organism: Triticum aestivum (assembly GCF_018294505.1). Lineage (NCBI taxonomy): Eukaryota > Viridiplantae > Streptophyta > Magnoliopsida > Poales > Poaceae > Triticum > Triticum aestivum. The sequence continues at coordinate 280,418,545 of NC_057799.1, read as the reverse complement.
GAGCCATATGGTTGTCGCTTTATTGTATGAAATGCAATCTCCATGTAATTGCTTTACTTTATCACTAAGCGGTAGCGATAGTCATAGAAGCAATAGTTGGCGAGACGACAACGATACTTCGATGGAGATCAAGGTGTCAAGCCGGTAATGATGTTGATCATGACGATGCTTTGGAGATGGAGATCAAAGACACAAGATGATGATGGCCATATCATATCACTTATATTGATTGCATGTGATGTTTATCCTTTATGCATCTTATTTTGCTTAGTACGGTCGTGGCATTATAAGATGATATCTCACTAAATTCCAAGGTACAAGTGTTCTCCCTGAGTATGCACCGTTGCGACAGTTCGTTGTGCCGAGACACCACTTGATGATCGGGTGTGATAAGCTCTATGTTCACATACAATGGGTGCAAGCCAGTTTTGCACACGCAGAATACTCGGGTTAAACTTGACGAGCCTAGCATAAGCAGATATGGCCTCGGAACACTGACACCGAAAGGTCGAGCGTGAATCATATAGTAGATATAATCAACATAGTGATGTTCACCATTGAAAACTACTCCATCTCACGTGATGATCGGACATGGTTTAGTTGATATGGATCACGTGATCACTTAGATGATTAGAGGGATGTCTATCTAAGTGGGAGTTCTTAAGTAATATGATTAATTGAACTTTAAATTTATCGTGAACTTAGTACCTGATAGTATTTTGCATGTCTATGTTGTTGTGGATAAATGGCTCATGCTACTATTCCGTTGAATTTTAATGCGTTCCTAGAGAAAGCTAAGTTGAAAGATGATGGTAGAAACTACACGGACTGGATCCGTAACTTGAGGATTATCCTCATTGTCGCACAGAAGAATTACGTCCTGGAAGCACCACTAGGTGTAAGACCCGCTCCAGGAGCAACGCCGGACGTTATGAACGCCTGGCAGAGCAAAGCTGATGACTACTCGATAGTTCAGTGTGCCATGCTTTACGGCTTAGAACCGGGACTTCAACGACGTTTTGAACGTCATGGAGCATATGAGATATTCCAGGAGTTGAAGTTAATATTTCAAGCAAATGCTCGGGTTGTGAGATATGAAGTCTCCAATAAGTTCTACAGCTGCAAAATGGAGGAGAGTAGTTCTGTCAGTGAACATATACTCAAAATGTCTGGGTATCATAATCACTTGACTCAACTGGGAGTTAATCTTCTGGTTGATAGTGTCATTGATAGAGTTCTTCAATCACTGCCACCAAGCTACAAAACCTTCGTGATGAACTATAATATGCAAGGGATGGATAAGACAATTCCTGAGCTCTTCGCGATGCTAAAGGCTGCGGAGGTAGAAATCAAGAAGGAGCATCAAGTGTTGATGGTTAACAAGACCACTAGTTTCAAGAAAAAGGGTAAAGGGAAGAAGGGGAACTTCAAGAAGAATGGCAAACAAGTTGTTACTCAAGTGAAGAGGCCCAAGTCTGGACCTAATCCTGAGACTGAGTGCTTCTACTACAAAGGGACTGGTCACTCGAAGCGGAACTGCCCCAAGTATTTGGTGGATAAGAAGGATGGCAAAGTGAAAGGTATATTTGATATACATGTTATAGATGTGTACCTTACTAATGCTCGTACTAGCGCCTGGGTATTTTATATTGGTTCTGTTGCTCATATTTGCAACTCTAAACAAGGGCTACGGATTAAGCGAAGATTGGCTAAGGACGACATGATGATGCACGTGGGAAATGGTTCCAAAGTCGATGTGATCGCCGTCGGCACGCTACCTCTACATCTACCTTCGGGATTAGTTTTAGACCTGAATAATTGTTATTTGGTGCCAGCGTTAAGCATGAACTTTATATCCGGGTCTTGTTTGATGCGAGACGGTTATTCATTTAGATCAGAGAATAATGGTTGTTCTATTTATATGAGTAATATCTTTTATGGTCATGCACCCTTGGTGAGTGGTCTATTTTTTTTGAATCTCGATAGTAGTGATACACATATTCATAGTGTTGAAGCCAAAAGATATAAGTTTAATAATGATAGTGCAACTTATTTGTGGCACTGCCGTTTAGGTCATATTGGTGTAAAGCGCATGAAGAAACTCCGTGCTGATGGGCTTTTGGAATCACTTGAATATGAATCACTTGATGCTTGCGAACCATGCCTCATGGGCAAGATGACTAAGACTCCGTTCTTCAGAACAATGGAGCGAGCAAGAGACTTGTTGGAAATAATACATACTGATATATGTCGTCCGATGAGTGTTAAGCCTCGTGGCGGGTATCGTTATTTTCTGACCTTCACAGATGATTTGAGCAGATATGGGTATATCTACTTGATGAAACATAAGTCTGAAACATTTGAAAAGTTCAAAGATTTTCAGAGTGAAGTGGAAAATCATCGCAACAAGAAAATAAAGTTTCTACGATATGATCGTGGAGGTGAATATTTGAGTTACGAGTTTGGTCTTCATTTGAAACAATGAGGAATAGTTTTGCAACTCACGTCACCCGGAACACCACAGCGTAATGTTGTGTCCGAACGTCGTAACCACACTTTATTAGATATGGTGCGATCTATCATGTCTCTTGCTGATTTACCGCTATCGTTTTGGAGTTATGCTTTAGAGACGGTTGCATTCACGTTAAATAGGGCACCATCTAAATCCATTGGGACTACATCAACCGCGTTACTAAACGCTTCCGCTTTCGGTCTACGAGGGTACGTGGAGACACTCTCCCCGCTCGTTGCTATGCTTCTCCTAGATAGATCTTGCGTGATCGTAGGAATTTTTTTTGAAATAGTACGTTCCCCAACGGTGGCATCCGAGCCAGGTCTATGCGTAGATGTTATATGCACGAGTAGAACACAAAGAGTTGTGGGCGATAATAGTCATACTACTTACCAGCATGTCATACTTTGATTCAGTGGAATTGTTGGATGAAGCGGCCCAGACCGACATTACATGACCGCGTTCATGAGACTGGTTCTACCGCCGTGCTTCGCACACAGGTGGCTAGTGGGTGTCTGTTTCTCCAGCTTTAGTTGAGTCGAGTGTGACTACGCCCGGTCCTTGTTGAAGGTTAAAATAGCACACTTGATGAAAAATTGTTGTGGTTTTGATGCGTAGGTAAAAACGGTTCTTGCTAAGCCCATAGCAGCCACGTAAAACTTGCAAGAACAAAGTAGAGGACGTCTAACTTGTTTTTGCAGGGCTTGCTGTGATGTGATATGGTCAAGACGTGATGATATATAAATTGTTGTATGAGATGATCATGTTTTGTAACAATTATCGGCAACTGGCAGGAGCCATATGGTTGTCGCTTTATTGTATGAAATGCAATCGCCATGTAATTGCTTTACTTTATCACTAAGCGGTAGCGATAGTCGTAGAAGCAATAGTTGGCGAGACGACAATGATACTTCGATGGAGATCAAGGTGTCAAGCCGGTAACGATGGTGATCATGACGATGCTTTGGAGATGGAGATCAAAGACACAAGATGATGATGGCCATATCATATCACTTATATTGATTGCATGTGATGTTTATCCTTTATGCATCTTATTTTGCTTAGTACGATCGTGGCATTATAAGATGATATCTCACTAAATTCCAAGGTACAAGTGTTCTCCCTGAGTATGCACCGTTGCGACAGCTCGTCGTGCCAAGACACCACGTGATGATTGGGTGTGATAAGCTCTATGTTCACATACAACGGGTGCAAGCCAGTTTTGCACACGTAGAATACTCGGGTCAAACTTGACAAGCCTAGCATATGCAGATATGGCCTCGGAACACTGAGACCGAAAGGTCGAGCGTGAATCATATAGTAGATATAATCAACATAGTGATGTTCACCATTGAAAACTACTCCATCTCACGTGATGATCGGACCTGGTTTAGTTGATATGGATCACGTGATCACTTAGATGATTAGAGGGATGTCTATCTAAGTGGGAGTTCTTAAGTAATATGATTAATTGAACTTTAAATTTATCGTGAACTTAGTACCTGATAGTATTTTGCATGCCTATGTTGTTGTGGATAAATGGCTCGTGTTACTATTTCGTTGAATTTTAATGCGTTCCAAGAGAAAGCTAAGTTGAAAGGTGATGGTAGCAACTACACGGACTGGGTCCGTAACTTCAGGATTATCCTCATTGTCGCACAGAAGAATTACGTCCTGGAAGCACCGCTAGGTGCAAGACCCGCTCCAGGAGCAACGCCGGACGTTATGAACGCCTGGCAGAGCAAAGCTGATGACTACTCGATAGTTCAGTGTGCCATGCTTTACGGCTTAGAACCGGGACTTCAACGATGTTTTGAACGTCATGGAGCATATGAGATGTTCCAGGAGTTGAAGTTAATATTTCAAGCAAATGCCCGGATTGAGAGATATGAAGTCTCCAATACGTTCTACAGCTGCAAAATGGAGGAGGGTAGTTCTGTCGGTGAACATATACTCAAAATGTCTGGGTATCATAATCACTTGACTCAACTGGGAGTTAATCTTCTGGTTGATAGTGTCATTGATAGAGTTCTTCAATCACTGCCACCAAGCTACAAAAGCTTCGTGATGAACTATAATATGCAAGGGATGGATAAGACAATTCCCGAGCTCTTCGCGATGCTAAAGGCTGCGGAGGTAGAAATCAAGAAGGAGCATCAAGTGTTGATTCTTAACAAGACCACAAGTTTCAAGAAAAAGCGTAAAGGGAAGAAGGGGAACTTCAAGAAGAACGGCAAACAAGTTGTTGCTCAAGTGAAGAAGCCCAAGTCTGGACCTAATCCTGAGACTGAGTGCTTCTACTACAAACGGGCTGGTCACTGGAAGCGGAACTACCCCAAGTATTTGGTGGATAAGAAGGATGGCAAAGTGAAAGGTATACTTGATATACATGTTATTGATGTGTACCTTACTAATGCTCGTAGTAGCGCCTGGGTATTTGATATTGGTTCTGTTGCTCATATTTGCAACTCAAAACAGGGGCTACGGATTAAGCGAAGATTGGCTAAGGACGACATGACGATGCGCGTGGGAAATGGTTCCAAAGTCGATGTGATCGCCGTCGGCACGCTACCTCTACATCTACCTTCGGGATTAGTTTTAGACCTGAATAATTGTTATTTGGTGCCAGCGTGAAGCATGAACATTATATCCGGATCTTGTTTGATGCGAGATGGTTATTCATTTAGATCAGAGAATAATGGTTGTTCTATTTATATGAGTAATATCTTTTATGGTCATGCACCCTTGGTGAGTGGTCTATTTTTATTGAATCTCGACAGTAGTGATACACATATTCATAGTGTTGAAGCCAAAAGATATAAGTTTAATAATGATAGTGCAACTTATTTGTGGCACTGCCGTTTAGGTCATATTGGTGTAAAGCGCATGAAGAAACTCCATGCTGATGGGCTTTTGGAATCACTTGAATATGAATCAGTTGATGCTTGCGAACCATGCCTCATGGGCAAGATGACTAAGACTCCGTTCTCCAGAACAATGGAGCGAGCAACAGACTTGTTGGAAATAATACATACTGATGTATGTGGTCCGATGAGTGTTGAGGCTCGCGGCGGGTATCGTTATTTTCTGACCTTTACAGATGATTTGAGCAGATATGGGTATATCTACTTGATGAAACATAAGTCTGAAACATTTGAAAAGTTCAATGAATTTCAGAGTGAAGTGGAAAATCATCGTAACAAGAAAATAAAGTTTCTACGATCTGATCGTGGAGGTGAATATTTGAGTTACGAGTTTGGTCTTCATTTGAAACAATGAGGAATAGTTTTGCAACTCACGTCACCCGGAACACCACAGCGTAATGGTGTGTCCGAAGGTCGTAACCACACTTTATTAGATATGGTGCGATCTATCATGTCTCTTGCTGATTTACCGCTATCGTTTTGGAGTTATGCTTTAGAGACGGCTGCATTCACGTTGAATAGGGCACCATCTAAATCCGTTGAGACTACATCAACCGCGTTACTAAACGCTTCCGCTTTCGGTCTACGAGGGTACGTGGACACACTCTCCTCGCTCGTTGCTATGCTTCTCCTAGATAGATCTTGTGTGATCGTAGGAATTTTTTTGAAATACTACGTTCCCCAACGGTGGCAACCGAGCCAGGTCTATGCGTAGATGTTATATGCACGAGTAGAACATAAAGAGTTGTGGGCGATAATAGTCATACTACTTACCAGCATGTCATACTTTGATTCAGTGGTATTGTTGGATGAAGCGGCCCAGACCGACATTACATGACCGTGTTCATGAGACTGTTTCTACCGCCGTGCTTCGCACACAGATGGCTAGTGGGTGTCTGTTTCTCTAGGTTTAGTTGAGTCGAGTGTGACTACGCCCGGTCCTTGTCGAAGGTTAAAACAGCAAATTGATGAAAAATTGTTGTGGTTTTGATGCGTAGGTAAAAACGGTTCTTGCTAAGCCCATAGCAGCCACGTAAAACTTGCAAGAACAAAGTAGAGGACGTCTAACTTGTTTTTGCAGGGCTTGTTGTGATGTGATATGGTCAAGACGTGATGATATATAAATTGTTGTATGAGATGATCATGTTTTATAACAATTATCGGCAACTGGCAGGAGCCATATGGTTGTCGCTTTATTGTATGAAATGCAATCGCCATGTAATTGCTTTACTTTATCACTAAGCGGTAGCGATAGTCGTAGAAGCAATAGTTGGCGAGACGACAACGATACTTCGATGGAGATCAAGGTGTCAAGCCGGTAACGATGGTGATCATGACGATGCTTTGGAGATGGAGATCAAAGACACAAGATGATAACGGCCATATCATATCACTTATATTGATTGCATGTGATGTTTATCCTTTATGCATCTTATTTTGCTTAGTACGGTCGTGGCATTATAAGATGATATCTCACTAAATTCCAAGGTACAAGTGTTCTCCCTGAGTATGCACCGTTGCGACAGTTCGTCGTGCCGAGACACCACATGATGATCGGGTGTGATAAGCTCTATGTTCACATACAACGGGTGCAAGCCAGTTTTGCACACGCAGAATACTAGGGTTAAACTTGACGAGCCTAGCATATGCAGATATGGCCTCGGAACACTGAGACCGAAAGGTCGAGCGTGAATCATATAGTAGATATAATCAACATAGTGATGTTCACCATTGAAAACTACTCCATCTCACGTGATGATCGGACATGGTTTAGTTGATATGGATCACGTGATCACTTAGATGATTAGAGGGATGTCTATCTAAGTGGGAGTTCTTAAGTAATATGATTAATTGAACTTTAAATTTATCATGAACTTAGTACCTGATAGTATTTTGCATGTCTATGTTGTTGTGGATAAATGGCTCGTGCTACTATTCCGTTGAATTTTAATGCGTTCCTAGAGAAAGCTAAGTTGAAAGATGATGGTAGCAACTACACGGACTGGGTCCGCAACTTGAGGATTATCCTCATTGTCGCATAGAAGAATTATGTCCTGGAAGCACCGCAAGGTGTAAGACCCGCTCCAGGAGCAACGCCGGACGTTATGAACGCCTGGCAGAGCAAAGCTGATGACTACTCGATAGTTCAGTGTGCCATGCTTTACGGCTTAGAACCGGGACTTCAACGACGTTTTGAACGTCATGGAGCATATGAGATGTTCCAGGAGTTGAAGTTAATATTTCAAGCAAATGCCCGGATTGAAAGATATGAAGTCTCCAATAAGTTCTACAGCTGCAAAATGGAGGAGAGTAGTTCTGTCAGTGAACATATACTCAAAATGTCTGGGTATCATAATCACTTGACTCAACTGGGAGTTAATCTTCTGGTTGATAGTGTCATTGATAGAGTTCTTCAATCACTGTCACCAAGCTACAAAGGCTTCGTGATGAACTATAATATGCAAGGGATGGATAAGACAATTCCCAAGCTCTTCGCGATGCTAAAGGCTGCGGAGGTAGAAATCAAGAAGGAGCATCAAGTGTTGATGGTTAACAAGACCACTTGTTTCAATAAAACGCGTAAAGGAAAGAAGGGGAACTTCAAGAAGAACGGAAAACAAGTTGTTGCTCAAGTGAAGAAGCCCAAGTCTGGACCTAATCCTAAGACTCAGTGCTTCCACTACAAAGGGGCTGGTCACTGGAAGCGGAACTACCCCAAGTATTTGGTGGATAAGAAGGATGGAAAAGTGAAAGGTATATTTGATATACATGTTATTGATGTGTACCTTACTAATGCTCGTAGTAGCGCCTGGGTATTTGATATTGGTTCTGTTGCTCATATTTGCAACTCAAAACAGGGGCTACGGATTAAGCGAAGATTGGCTAAGGACGACATGACGATGCGCGTGGGAAATGGTTCCAAAGTCGATGTGATCGCCGTCGGCACGCTACCTCTACATCTACCTTCGGGATTAGTTTTAGACCTGAATAATTGTTATTTGGTGCCAGCGTGAAGCATGAACATTATATCCGGATCTTGTTTGATGCGAGATGGTTATTCATTTAGATCAGAGAATAATGGTTGTTCTATTTATATGAGTAATATATTTTATGGTCATGCACCCTTGGTGAGTGGTCTATTTTTATTGAATCTCGACAGTAGTGATACACATATTCATAGTGTTGAAGCCAAAAGATATAAGTTTAATAATGATAGTGCAACTTATTTGTGGCACTGCCGTTTAGGTCATATTGGTGTAAAGTGCATGAAGAAACTCCATGCTGATGGGCTTTTGGAATCACTTGAATATGAATCACTTGATGCTTGCGAACCATGCCTCATGGGCAAGATGACTAAGACTCCGTTCTCCAGAACAATGGAGCGAGCAACAGACTTGTTGGAAATAATACATACTGATGTATGTGGTCCGATGAGTGTTGAGGCTCGCGGCGGGTATCGTTATTTTCTGACCTTCGCAGATGATTTGAGCAGATATGGGTATATCTACTTGATGAAACATAAGTCTGAAACATTTGAAAAGTTCAAAGAATTTCAGAGTGAAGTGGAAAATCATCGTAACAAGAAAATAAAGTTTCTACGATCTGATCGTGGAGGTGAATATTTGAGTTACGAGTTTGGTCTTCATTTGAAACAATGAGGAATAGTTTTGCAACTCACGTCACCCGGAACACCACAGCGTAATGGTGTGTCCGAATGTCGTAACCACACTTTATTAGATATGGTGCGATCTATCATGTCTCTTGCTGATTTACCGCTATCGTTTTGGAGTTATGCTTTAGAGACGGCTGCATTCACGTTAAATAGGGCACCAGCTAAATTCGTTGAGACTATATCAACCGCGTTACTAAACGCTTCCGTTTTCGGTCTACGAGGGTACGTGGACACACTCTCCCCGCTCGTTGCTATGCTTCTCCTAGATAGAGCTTGCGTGATCGTAGGAATTTTTTTGAAATACTACGTTCCCCAACGATGGCATCCGAGCCAGGTCTATGCGTAGATGTTATATGCACGAGTAGAACACAAAGAATTGTGGGCGATAATAGTCATACTACTTACCAGCATGTCATACTTTGATTCAGTGGTATTGTTGGATGAAGCGGCCCAGACCGACATAACATGACCGCGTTCATGAGACTGGTTCTACCGCCGTGCTTTGCACACAGGTGGCTAGTGGGTGTTTGTTTCTCCAGCTTTAGTTGAGTCGAGTGTGACTACGCCCGGTCCTTGTCGAAGGTTAAAACAGCAAATTGATGAAAAATTGTTGTGGTTTTGATGCGTAGGTAAAAACGGTTCTTGCTAAGCCCATAGCAGCCACGTAAAACTTGCAAGAACAAAGTAGAGGATGTCTAACTTGTTTTTGCAGGGCTTGCTGTGATGTGATATGGTCAAGACGTGATGATATATAAATTGTTGTATGAGATGATCATGTTTTGTAACAATTATCGGCAACTGGCAGGAGCCATATGGTTGTCACTTTATTGTATGAAATGCAATCGCTATGTAATTGCTTTACTTTATCACTAAGCGGTAGCGATAGTCGTAGAAGCAATAGTTGCCAAGACGACAACGATACTTCGATGGAGATCAAGGTGTCAAGCCGGTAACGATGGTGATCATGACGATGCTTTGGAGATGGAGATCAAAGACACGAGATGATGATGGCCATATCATATCACTTATATTGATTGCATGTGATGTTTATCCTTTATGCATCTTATTTTGCTTAGTACGGTCGTGGCATTATAAGATGATATCTCACTAAATTCCAAGGTACAAGTGTTCTCCCTGAGTATGCACCATTGCGACAGTTCGTCGTGCCGAGACACCACGTGATGATCGGGTGTGATAAGCTCTATGTTCACATACAACGGGTGCAAGCCAGTTTTGCACACGCAGAATACTCGGGTTAAACTTGACGAGCCTAGCATATGCAGATATGGCCCCGGAACACTGAGACCGAAAGGTCGAGCGTGAATCATATAGTAGATATAATCAACATAGTGATGTTCACCATTGAAAACTACTCCATCTCACGTGATGATCGGACATGGTTTAGTTGATATGGATCACGTGATCACTTAGATGATTAGAGGGATGTCTATCTAAGTGGGAGTTCTTAAGTAATATGATTAATTGAACTTTAAATTTATCATGAACTTAGTACCTGATAGTATTTTGCATGTCTATGTTGTTGTGGATAAATGGCTCGTGCTACTATTCCGTTGAATTTTAATGCGTTCCTAGAGAAAGCTAAGTTGAAAGATGATGGTAGCAACTACACGGACTGGGTCCGTAACTTGAGGATTATCCTCATTGCCGCACAGAAGAATTACGTCCTGGAAGCACCGCTAGGTGCAAGACCCGCTCCAGGAGCAACGCCGGACGTTATGAATGCCTGGCAGAGCAAAGCTGATGACTACTCGATAGTTCAGTGTGCCATGCTTTACGGCTTAGAACCGGGACTTCAACGACATTTTGAACGTCATGGAGCATATGAGATGTTCCAGGAGTTGAAGTTAATATTTCAAGCAAATGCCCGGATTGAGAGATATGAAGTCTCCAATAAGTTCTACATCTGCAAAATGGAGGAGAGTAGTTCTGTCAGTGAACATATACTCAAAATGTCTGGGTATCATAATCACTTGACTCAACTAGGAGTTAATCTTCTGGTTGATAGTGTCATTGACAGGGTTCTTCAATCACTGCCACCAAGCTACAAAAGCTTCGTGATGAACTATAATATGCAAGGGATGGATAAGACAATTCCGGAACTCTTCGCGATGCTAAAGGCTGCGGAGGTAGAAATCAAGAAGGAGCATCAAGTGTTGATGGTTAACAAGACCACTAGTTTCAAGAAAAAGGGTAAAGGGAAGAAGGGGAACTTCAACAAGAACGGCAAACAAGTTGTTGCTCAAGTGAAGAAGCCCAAGTCTGGACCTAATCCTGAGACTGAGTGCTTCTACTACAAAGGGACTAGTCACTGGAAGCGGAACTGCCCCAAGTATTTGGTGGATAAGAAGGATGGCAAAGTGAAAGGTATATTTGATATACATGTTATTGATGTGTACCTTACTAATGCTCGTACTAGCGCCTGGGTATTTGATATTGGTTATGTTGCTCATATTTGCAACTCAAAACAGGGGCTACGGATTAAGCGAAGATTGGCTAAGGACGACATGACGATGCGCGTGGGAAATGGTTCCAAAGTCGATGTGATCGCCGTCGGCACGCTACCTCTACATCTACCTTCGGGATTAGTTTTAGACCTGAATAATTGTTATTTGGTGCCAGCGTTAAGCATGAACATTATATCCGGGTCTTGTTTGATGCGAGACGGTTATTCATTTAGATCAGAGAATAATGGTTGTTCCATTTATATGAGTAATATCTTTTATGGTCATGCACCCTTGGTGAGTGGTCTATTTTTTTTGAATCTCGATAGTAGTGATACACATATTCATAGTGTTGAAGCCAAAAGATATAAGTTTAATAATGATAGTGCAACTTATTTGTGGCACTGCCGTTTAGGTCATATTGGTGTAAAGCGCATGAAGAAACTCCGTGCTGATGGGCTTTTGGAATCACTTGAATATGAATCACTTGATGCTTGCGAACCATGCCTCATGGGCAAGATGACTAAGACTCCGTTCTCCAGAACAATGGAGCGAGCAACAGACTTGTTGGAAATAATACATACTGATGTATGTGGTCCGATGAGTGTTGAGGCTCACGGCGGGTATCGTTATTTTCTGACCTTCACAGATGATTTGAGCAGATATGGGTATATCTACTTGATGAAACATAAGTCTGAAACATTTGAAAAGTTCAATGAATTTCAGAGTGAAGTGGAAAATCATCGTAACAAGAAAATAAAGTTTCTACGATCTGATCGTGGAGGTGAATATTTGAGTTACGAGTTTGGTCTTCATTTGAAACAATGAGGAATAGTTTTGCAACTCACGTCACCCGGAACACCACAGCGTAATGGTGTGTCCGAACGTCGTAACCACACTTTATTAGATATGGTGCGATCTATCATGTCTCTTGCTGATTTACCGCTATCGTTTTGGGGTTATGCTTTAGAGACGGCTGCATTCACGTTAAATAGGGCACCATCTAAATCCGTTGAGACGACACCATATGAACTATGGTTTGGCAAGGAACCCAAGTTGTCATTTCTTAAAGTTTGGGGCTGCGATGCTTATGTGAAAAAGCTTCAACCTGATAAGCTCGAACCCAAATCAGAGAAATGTGTCTTCATAGGATACCCAAAGGAGACTGTTTACACCTTCTATCACAGACCCTAAGGCAAAAAATTAGTTGCTAAGAATGGATCCTTTCTAGAGAAGGAGTTTCTCTCGAAAGAAGTGAGTGGGAGGAAAGTAGAACTTGATGAGGTAATTGTACCTGCTCCCTTATTGGAAAGTAGTTCATCACAGAAATCAGTTCCAGTGATTCCGACACCAATTAGTGAGGAAGCTAATGATGATGATCATGAAGCTTCTGATCAAGTTACTACCGAACCTCGTAGGTCAACCAGAGTAAGATCCGCACCAGAGTGGTATGGTAATCATGTTCTGGACGTCATGTTACTTGACCATGACGAACCTACGAACTATGAGGAAGCGATGATGAGCCCAGATTCCGCGAAATGGCTTGAGGCCATGAAATCTGAGATGGGATCCATGTATGAGAATGAGTGGACTTTGGTTGACTTGCCCGATGATCGGCAAGCCATAGAAAATAAATGGATCTTCAAGAAGAAGACCGACGCTGACGGTAATGTTACTGTCTACAAAGCTTGACTTGTTGCAAAAGGTTTTCGACAAGTTCAAGGAGTTGACTATGATGAGACTTTCTCACCCGTAGCGATGCTTAAGTCTGTCCGAATCATGTTAGCAATTGTCACATTTTATGATTATGAAATTTAGCAAATGGACGTCAAAACTGCATTCCTGAATGGATTTCTAGAAGAAGAGTTGTATATGATGCAACCAGAAGGTTTTGTCGATCCAAAGGGTGCTAACAAAGTGTGCAAGCTCCAGCGATCCATTTATGGACTGGTGCAAGCCTCTCAGAGTTGGAAGCATGTATTTACAAGAAAGTGAGTGGGAGCTCTGTAGCATTTCTAATATTATATGTGGATGACATATTGTTGATTGGAAATGATATAGAATTTCTGGATAGCATAAAAGGATACGTGAATAAGAGTTTTTCTATGAAAGACCTCGGTGAAGCTGCTTACATATTGGGCATCAATATCTATAGAGATAGATCAAGACGCTTAATTGGACTTTCACAAAGCACATACCTTGATAAGATTTTGAAGAAGTTCAAAATGGACCAGTCAAAGAAAGGGTTCTTGCCTGTGTTACAAGGTGTGAAGTTGAGTGAGACTCAATGCCCGAGCACTGCAGAAGATAGAGAAAAAATGAAAGTCATTCCCTATGCCTCAGCCATAGGTTCTATCATGTATGCAATGTTGTGTACCAAACCTGATGTGTGCCTTGCTATAAGTATAGTAGGGAGGTACCAAAGTAATCCAGGAATGGATCAGTGGACAGCGGTCAAGAACATCCTGAAATACCTGAAAAGGACTAAGGATATGTTTCTCGTTTATGGAGGTGACAAAGAGCTCGTTGTAAATGGTTACGTCGATGCAAGCTTTGACACTGATCCCGATGACTCTAAGTCACAAACCGGATACATATTTATATTGAATGGTGGAGCTGTAAGTTGGTGCAGTTCCAAACAGAGCATCGTGACGGAATCTACGTGTGAAGCGGAGTACATAGCTGCTTCGGAAGCAGCGAATGAAGGAGTCTGGATGAAGGAGTTCATATCCGATCTAGGTGTTATACCTAGTGCATCGGGTCCAATGAAAATCTTTTGTGACAATACTGATGCAATTGCCTTGGCAAAGTAATCCAGATTTCACAAGAAAACCAAGCACATTAAGAGACGCTTCAATTCCATCCGTCATCAAGTGTCGGAAGGGGACATGGAGATTTGCAAGATACATACGGATCTGAATGTTGCAGACCCGTTGACTAAGCCTCTCTCACGAGCAAAACATGATCAGCACCAACACTCCATGGGTGTTAGAATCATTACTATGTAATATAGATTATTATCTCTAGTGCAAGTGGGAGACTGAAGGAAATATGCCCTAGAGGCAATAATAAAGATGTTATTTATATTTCCTTATATCATGATAAATGTTTATTATTCATGCTAGAAATTCTATTAACCGGAAACTTAGTACATGTATGAATACATAGACAAACAAAGTGTCCCTAGTATGCCTCTACTAGACTAGCTCGTTAATCAAAGATGGTTAAGTTTCCTAGCCATAGACATGTGTTGTCATTTGATGAATGGGATCACATCATTAGAGAATGATGTGATGGACAAGACCCATCCGTTAGCTTAACACTATGATCGTTTAGTTTATTGCTATTGCTTTCTTCATGACTTATACATGTTCCTATGACTATGAGATTATGCAACTCCCGAATACCGGAGGAACACTTAGTGTGCTATCGAACGTCACAACGTAACTGGGTGATTATAAAGATGCTCTACAGGTGTCTCTGATGGTGTTTGTTGAGTTGGCATAGATTGAGATTAGGATTTGTCACTCCGATTATCGGAGAGGTATCTCTGGGCCCTCTCGGTGATGCACATCACTAGAAGCCTTGCAACTAATCTGACTAATGAGTTAGTTGCAGGATGATGCATTACGGAACGAGTAAAGAGACTTGCCGGTAACGAGATTGAACTAGGTATGGTGATACCGACGATCGAATCTCAGGCAAGTAACATACCGATGACAAAGGGAACAACGTATGTTGTTATGCGGTTTGACCGATAAAGACCTTCGAAGAATATGTAGGAGCCAATATGAGCATCCAGGTTCCGCTATTGGTTATTGACCGGAGATGTGTCTCGGTCATGTCTACATAGTTCTCGAACCCGTAGGGTCCGCACGCTTAACGTTCGATGAGGATTCGTATTATGAGTTATGTGATTTGATGTACCGAAGGTTGTTCGGAGTCCTGGATGAGATCACGGACATGATGAGGAGTCTTGCAATGGTCGAGACATAAAGATTGATATATTTGACCATGTTATTCGGACACCAAAAGTGTTCCGGATAGTTTCGGATAAAACCGGAGTGCCGGAGGGGTTACCGGAAGCCCCCGGGGAAGTAATGGGCCTTAGTGGGCCTTAGGGGAGAAAGAGGGTAGCAGCTAGGAGGTGGTGCCCCCCCAAAGGGAGTCCGAATAGGACTAGGGTAGGGGGCGCGGCCCCTTCATACGTCTCTGTCGTATCTATAATTTTTTATTGTTCCATGCCAATATTCTACAACTTTTATATACTTTTGGCAACTTATTATACTATTTTTGGGACTAACATATTGATTCAGTGCCCAGTGCCAGTTCTTGTTTGTTGCATGTTTTTTGTTTCACAGAAAATCCATATCAAACAGAGTCCAAACGGGATAAAAACTGACAGAGTTTTTTTTCGAATATATGTGAATTTTGGGAAGTGGAATCAACGGGAGACGATGCCCGAGGGGCCCACGAGGGTGAGGGGTGTGCCCCAGGGGGTCAAGCGCACCTTGGGCCCTCGTGGACACTCCGTAAGGCGGTTGGTGCCCTTCTTTCTCTGCAACAAAGCCAATATCCGGATAAAAATCGTGTCCAAATTTCAGCCCAATCGGAGTTACAGATCTCCGGGAATATAAGAAACGGTGAAAGGGCAGAATCAGGAGCGCAGAAAAAGAGAGAGACAGATCCAATCTCAGAGGGGCTCTTGCCCCTCTCATGCCATGGAAGCCAAGTACCAGGGGGGAACCCTTCTCCCATCTAGGGAGAAGGTCAAGGAAGAAGAAGAAGGGGGGCCCTCTCCCCCTCTCTCCTGGTGGCGCCGGAACGCCGCCGGGGCCATCATCGCGCGACGGCGATCTACACCAACACCTCCGTCATCTTCACCAACATCTTCATCACCTTCCCCCATCTATCTACAGTGGTCCACTCTCCCGCAACCCGCTGTACCCTCTACTTGAACATGGTGCTTTATGCTTCATATTATTATCCAATGATGTGTTGCTATCCTATGATGTCTGATTAGATTTTCGTTGTCCTATTGGTAATTGGTGAATTGCTATGATTGGTTTAATTTGCTTGTGGTTATGTTGCTGTCCTCTGGTGCCCATCATATGAGCGCGCACGTGGATCACACCATAGGGTTAGTTGTATGTTGATAGGACTATGTATTGGAGGGCAAGAGTGACAGAAGCTTCAACCTAGCATAGAAATTGATGCATACGGGATTGAAGGGGGACCAATATATCTTAATGCTATGGTTGGGTTTTACCTTAATGAACGTTAGTAGTTGCGGATGCTTGCTAATAGTTCCAATCATAAGTGCATAGAATTCCAAGTCAGGGATGACATGCTAGCAGTGGCCTCTCCCACATAAAACTTGCTATCGGTCTAGTAAAGTAGGCAATTGCTTAGGGACAATTTTGCAACTCCTACCACCACTTTTCCACACTCGCTATACTAACTTTATTGCTTCTTTTTTCTAAAACAGCCCCTAGTTTTTATTTATGTACTGTTTATTATCTTGCAAACCTATCCAACAACACCTACAAAGTACTTCTAGTTTCATACTTGTTCTGGGTAAAGCGAACGTTAAGTGTGCGTAGAGTTGTATCGGTGGTCGATAGAACTTCATGGAATATTTGTTCTACCTTTAGCTCCTCGTTGGGTTCGACACTCTTACTTATCGAAAGAGGCTACAATTGATCCCCTATACTTGTGGGTTATCAAGACCTTTTTCTGGCGCCGTTGCCGGGGAGTTATAGCGTGGGGTGAATATTCTCGTGTGTGCTTGTTTGCTTTATCACTAAGTAGTTTTTATTTTCTGTTCTAAGTTGTTCTCTATCTTTAATTATGGATATGGAACACGAAATACCAAAAACATTAGGTGTACTTGCTACTCATGGAGATGGGGAACCTCCTAAAACCCTCAATGCTCATTATGTGAAAGATATTATGGACTACTTTAATAATCCTGAGAAAACCTTATTCATTTATATAATGGGAGACACGTTGGATCAACGTGAATACTTTAGGGATTATCGCTTGACTAAAACAGGGAAACTATTATGGGATCAAATTCATATGTTGCATTGGTATGCTAGGCAACTATGCTTGAGATATGATTATACTTGTTGCTCTAGGATGAAGGCTCCACACCTTCCCTTTTCATGCAAATTTAATGATGATAAAACCTTGGCGGAGAGTGTGAAAATCTTGATGATGCTGTTTACAGACCTGAAATTTTTGCTATACTGCTATGAGAATTATGAATTCAATTCCTATATTGATGAATTTATTGAGAGAGTCTCCGCTGTCCAAGAAGAGACTAATATTTTGCAGGAGTCTATGGAAGAAGAAATTGATGAAACCGTGAGCTCATTGGATGAAAAAGATGATGAGGAGAGCGAAGAACAAAAGGAGGAAGATCGTATTAGCTACCCATGCCCACCTTCTAATGAGAGTAACTCTCCAACTCATACATTATTTAATGTCCCTTCATTCTTACCGAAGAATGATTGCTATGATGATTGTTATGATCTCGTTGATTCTTTTGAAATATCCCTTTTTAATGATGCTTGCTATGCTTGTGGCCAAGACGCCAATATGAATTATGCTTATGGAGATGAACTTGTTATAGTTCCTTATGTTAAACATGAAATTGTTGCTATTGCACCCACGCATGATAGTCCTATTATCTTTTTGAATTCTCCCGACTACACTATATCGGAGAAGTTTGCCCTTATTAAGGATTATATTGATGGGTTGCATTTTACTACTACACATGATGATTTTGATAGATATAATATGCATGTGCTTGATGCTCCTACTTGCAATTATTATGAGAGAGGAACTACATCTCCGCCTCTCCATGTTTCCAATAAGATAAAATTGCAAGAAACTGTTTATACTATGCATTGGCCTTTACTATGTGTGCATGAATTGTTCTTTTGTGACATGCCGATGCATAGGAAGAGAGTTAGACTTCGTTGTTGCATGATATATGTTACTTTGTGCTCACTATTAAATCACAAATCATTGTTAATTAAAATTGGCTTTGATATACCTTGGGATCCGGGTGGATCCATTACTTGAGCAATATATGCCTAGCTTAATGGCTTTAAAGAAAGCGCTGCCAGGGAGACAACCCGGAAGTTTTAGAGAGTCATTTATTTCTGTTGTGTGCTTTTATAAAGTTTAAAAACAAAAATAATGCGCCAAGGTTTGCCTTTAGGATGGCTACATTGCTTGTTGGTTTTTGTGGTGCAAAATAGAAACTTTGGTTGTAGTGCGCGGTTTTACATTTTTACTGGAACGTCAAACGGTTCTGAAACTTTCTGCACTGTCTTTCTATACAAATTGTTTATTTTTCTTAAATATTTCAGAATTTTTGGAGTACCAGAAGTATGGTGAATTTTCAGATTACTACAGACTGTCCTGTTTAAGACAGATTCTGTTTTTGATGCATAGTTTGCTTGTTTTGATGAAACTATCAATTTCTATCAGTGGATTAAGCCATGGAAAAGTTATATTACAGTAGCTACAATGCTAAAACAAAATATGAATTGGTTTGCAACAGTACTTAGAGTAGTGATTTGCTTTATTATACTAACGGATCTTACCGAGCTTTCTGTTGAGTTTTGTGTGGATGAAGTGTTCGAGGATTGAGGAGGTCTCGGTATGAGGAGAAGGAGGAGAGGAAAGAGCTCAAGATTTGGGATGCCCAAGGCACCCCAAGTAAATATTCAAGGAGACTCAAGCGTCTAAGCTTGGGGATGCCCCGGAAGGCATCCCATATTTCTTCAACAAGTATCGGTATGTTTTCGGATTCGTTTCGTTCATGTGATATGTGCAAATCTTGGAGCATCTTTTGCATTTAGTTTTCACTTTTCTTTTATGCACCATGCTGGTATGAGATAGTCCATGGTTGATTTATAGAATGCTTCATGTGCTTCACTGATATCATTTGAAGTTTGGATTGCCTGTTTCCCTACACATAGAAAACCGCCATTTGTAGAATGCTCTTTTGCTTCACTTATATTTGTTAGACTGTGGGCATATCTTTTGTAGAAAGAATTAAACTCTCTTGCTTCACTTATATCTATTTATAGAGTTGACAGGAAGTGGTCATTCACATGGTTAGTCATAAAATCCTACATAAAACTTGTAGATCACTGAATATGATATGTTTGATTCCTTGCAATAGTTTTGCGATATAAAGATGGTGATATTAGAGTCATGCTAGTGGATAGTTGTGGATTGTAGAAATACTTGTGTTGAAGTTTGTGATTCCCGTAGCATGCACGTATGGTGAACCGTTATGTAACGAAGTTGGAGCATGAGGTATTTATTGATTGTCTTCCTTATGAGTGGCGGTCGGGGACGAGCGATGGTCTTTTCCTACCAATCTATCCCCCTAGGAGCATGCGCGTAGTACTTTGTTTCGATGACTAATAGATTTTTGCAATAAGTATGTGAGTTCTTTATGACTAATGTTGAGTCCATGGATTATACGCACACTCACCCTTCCATCATTGCTAGCCTCTTCGGTACCGTGCATTGCCCTTTCTCACCTCGAGAGCTGGTGCAAACTTCGCCGGTGTATCCAAACCCCGTGATACGATACGCTCTATCACACATAATCCTCCTTATATCTTCCTCAAAACAGCCACCATACCTACCTATCATGGCATTTCCATAGCCATTCTGAGATATACTACCATGCAACTTCCATCATCATATACATGACTTGAGCATTTATTGTCATATTGCTTTGCATGATCGTAAGATAGCTAGCATGATGTTTTCATGGCTTGTCCATTTTTTGATGTCATTGCTACGCTAGATCATTGCACATCCCGGTACACCGCCGGAGGCATTCATATAGAGTCATATCTTTATTCTAGTATCGAGATGTAATATTGAGTTGTAAGTAAATAAAAGTGTGATGATCATCATTATTAGAACGTTGTCCCGTGTGAGGAAAAAAAAGAGAAAGGGCAAACAAAAAAAGGGAAAGGCCCCAAAAAAAGAGAAAGGCAAAATAAAAAAAGATGGCCCAAAAAAAAGAGAAAAGAATAAAAATAAAAAATGAGAGAAAAGAGAGAAGGGACAATGTTACTATCCTTTTACCACACTTGTGCTTCAGAGTAGCACCATGTTCTTCATATAGAGAGTCTCTTGAGTTATCACTTTCATATACTAGTGGGAATTTTCATTATAGAACTTGGCTTGTATATTCCAACGATGGGTTTCCTCAAATGCCCTAGGTCTTCATGAGCAAGCAAGTTGGATGCACACCCGCTTAGTTTCAGTTTGAGCTTTCATACACTTATAGCTCTAGTGCATCCGTTGCATGGCAATCCCTACTCCTCGCATTGACATCAATTGATGGGCATCTCCATAGCCCGTTGATTAGCCGCGTCAATGTGAGACTTTCCCTTTTTTTGTCTTCTCCACACAACCTCCATCATCATATTCTATTCCACCTATAGTGCAATGTCCATGGCTCACGCTCATGTATTGCGTGAAATTTGAAAAGGTTTGAGAACGTCAAAAGTATGAAACAATTTCTTGGCTTGTCATCGGGGTTGTGCATGATCTGATTATTTTGTGTGGTGAAGATGGAGCATAGCCAGACCATATGATTTTGTAGGGATAACTTTCTTTGGCCATGTTATTTTGAAAAAACATGATTACTTTATTAGTATGCTTGAAGTATTATTGTCTTAATGTCAAATGATAGACTATTGCTTTGAATCACTCGTGTCTTAATATTCATGCCATGATTAGATTACATGATCAAGATTATGCTAGGTAGCATTCCACATCAAAAATTATCTTGTTGTCATTTACCTACTCGAGGACGAGCAGGAATTAAGCTTGGGGATGCTGATACATCTCCGTCGTATCTACAATTTTTTATTGTTCCATGCCAATATTCTACAATATTTATATACTTTTGGCAACTTTTTATACTATTTTTGGGACTAACATATTGATCCAGTGCCCAGTGCCAGTTCCTGTTTGTTGCATGTTTTTTGTTTTGTAGAAAATCCATATCAAACAGAGTCCAAACGGGATAAAAACAGACAAAGATTTTTTTCGAATATATGTGAATTTTGGGAAGTGGAATCAACGCGAGACGATGCCCGAGGGGCCCACGAGGGTGAGGGGCGTGCCCCAGGGGGTCAGGCGCTCCCTGGGCCCTCGTGGCCACTCCGTAAGGTGGTTGGTGCCCTTCTTTCGCTGCAAGAAAGCCAATATCCGTATAAAAATCGTGTCCAAATTTCAGCCCAATCGGAGTTACGGATCTCCGGCAATATAAGAAATTGTGAAAGGGCAGAATCAGGAGCGCAGAAACAGAGAGAGACAGAGAGACAGATCCAATTCGGAGGGGCTCTTGCCCCTCCCATGCCATGGAAGCCAAGGACTAGAGGGGAAACCCTTCTCCCATCTAGGGAGAAGGTCAATGAAGAAGAAGAAGAAGAAGAAGAAGGGGGGCCCTCTCCCCTCTCTCCCGGTGGCGCCGGAACGCCGCCGGGGCCATCATCGTGCGACGGCGATCTACACCAACACCTCCGTCATCTTCACCAACATCTTCATCACCTTCTCCCATCTATCTACAGCGGTCCACTCTCCCGCAACCCGTTGTACCCTCTACTTGAACATGGTGCTTTATGCTTCATATTATTATCCAATGATGTGTTGCTATCCTATGATGTCTGAGTAGATTTTCGTTGTCCTATTGGTAATTGGTGAATTGCTATGATTGGTTTAATTTTCTTATGGTTATGTTGTTGTCCTTTGGTGCCCATCATATGAGTGCGCACGTGGATCACACCATAGGGTTAGTTGTATGTTGATAGGACTATGTATTGGAGGGCAAGAGTGACAGAAGCTTCAACCTAGCATAGAAATTGATGCATACGGGATTGAAGGGGGACCAATATATCTTAATGCTATGGTTGGGTTTTACCTTAATGAACGTTAGTAGTTGCGGATGCTTGCTAATAGTTCCAATCATAAGTGCATAGAATTCCAAGTCAGGGATGACATGCTAGCAGTGGCCTCTCCCACATAAAACTTGCTATCGGTCTAGTAAAGTAGTCAATGCTTAGGGACAATTTCGCAACTACTACCACCACTTTTCCACGCTCGCTATACTAACTTTATTGCTTCTTTACCTAAAACAACCCCTAGTTTTTATTTACGTGCTCTTTATTATCTTGCAAACCTATCCAACAACACCTACAAAGTACTTTCAATTTCATACTTGTTCTAGGTAAAGCGAACATTTGGCTCTTTGTTGTTTGAGCTCTTTTCTCATGCAATGCTTCACGAACCAAGATAGCAATTGTGTATGCGAAGACAACTTTTGTGACACAAGAGATGGTACCAAGATATGCAACTCAATGATGGTATGTATGCTATGTGAAGTATGAACACTAATGTGCACAAGTCACGTTCCCGACAATACTCAAAAGCTAGTCTCGATGGGTAAGCTACGCAAAAGTAAGGCCCTGGTGTTATCAATGCAAATGCAAGAGAGTATGATAATATCATGATACCAAGATGATATGACGGTGAAGGTGATACCAAAGTAATGTAGCCGTTCGTAGTAGTCCTTGGCGAAGATGGGCGGTGGTGATGTTGTTGCCGAACTGTACCTAGATAGCCGAAACACAATAGGATACGGAAACCACAACTCAAATTCTCAAAACAAAATGGGTCAAAATTGTCAGAGTTGGTAGCGGGAAAGGCTATGGTGGTGCTATGCGGAAGTGGTGGTGGTATGCGGAAGTGTATGTGGGCACCGGGACAAAATTTGGTGAGAGTTAGGCGGTAAACGGAGTGGAGGATGGAGTTGATGCTGTCAGGGGACGGATGTCCGGGCTGATGGCCGGATGTCCGGGCCGGGCCGGATGTCCGGGCTGGTCGGGCCGGATGTCCGGGCTCGGGATCCATGGATGAACACCGCGTGGAGAGGTCAAATCCGGGGTAAAATTCAGAAGATTTTGTGGATGGAAATTAGGGAAAAGATGGGGAAAAGCGAGATCTACCTGCAACACACGAAATCCGCGGATCAAATCCAACAAAACTTCATCACACCAACAAATCACAAAAAAATTTGGGGCTATTTTTGTCGGGCAATTTTCGGGTTAGGACGAAAAACAACAAAATCAAGCTAGAAAACAAAGAGAGGGGGCTCCGAAATCGTGATCAACGTGGCTCATGATACCAAGATATCATGAGACAAGCTGGCTCTGATCCAAGATGATGTAGGGTGGAACCCTAGATGGTCGATCTTTCACGAAAGGAGCGGATCCCTATGAAGAACGTGATGAACACGAGGGGGAACACGAGGGAAACACGAGGGGAACACAAGAGAAATCACTCAACCAACAAGAATAGATCACACATGCGCTAGATCGATGAACACAAAGGTAAGATACAAGATCCAAGTCCAACAAAGGACGATACAAAGGGTAACCGGTTCTTCTCCATGAGGAGGTCTTGATGGGGGTCTTCTCTGTGAGGAGGTCTTGAATCCAAGGTGGATCGTCTCCGTAGAGGGGCCGCGGTCTCTCTCGTGGAGTAGATCCGATATGGATGAGCAAAGCTCTATCTCTAAATGAGCTAATCCTTTGCTAATCCTAGAAAGATGGAGGAGAAGGAGTATATATAGTCTAGGGGGTCGAAGGGGTACACGGGCCTCGGCCCTTACTGTGCGCAGACGGGGTGGCCGGATGTCCGGGGCTTGAGGAGGGGCCGGATGTCCGGGCTGGAGGGCAAAACTTCTGGATGTTCTATAGCGTGGCGCCGGATGTCCTGGCTTTTGGCCGGATTTCCGGGCTGGGGCCGGATGTCCGGGCCCTGTAGGCTTGGGCGTCTGGGTTGTTGCTACTGTGGTTGCTCCAGGGGCCGGATGTCCGGGGACTTGGCCGGATGTCCGGGGCCTGGAAGGTGAACTTGCCCGTTTCCGTTGGTTCTCTTCATCGGTGAACTTGGCGGCTTGTCCGTCTTCACGTGCATCCTCGGGAGGCTCCTCCTGACACCTAATCATGCATAGCATATCGGACTTAGGTAGTAGCGATGTCTCGAGTGGATCATATGTGATATCACTAAGGAAGGAAGTCACCTCGTTCTCGAGAGCTCTAGCTCGTGCTCGTGTCATAGGTCCTGTTGGGTCTTGATGAGACGATGGTAAGTCCATGGGGATGACCGTAGGATGCTCCACATCATCCCCTCCCTTGGGAAAGATCCGACCTCGGATCGAAATCCTCATCACCATGGTACGGGGATAGATCTTTGATGTTGAAGATGTCGCTCACGGAGTACTTGTCGCGTGGGATGTCGATCTTGTATGCGTTGTTGTTGTAGTGTGCAAGCACCTTGAAGGGTCCATCCGCTCGGGGTAGTAGCTTGGACTTGCGTTCCTTGGGGAAGCGATCCTTGCGAAGGTATAGCCACACAAGATCTCCAACATTGAACATCATGGGTTGCTTGTTGACGTTGAGCTTGGTCGCGAGTCGTTGTACTTGGCGCTCGATGGTGTTTCTTGTATCTTCGTGCATCTTCTTGAGGAAGTTGACTCGGGCACTCGCGTCCATGTTTGTGCGCTCTTGTAGCGGTAGAGGTAGAATGTCCAATGGAGACAGTGGGTTGAAGCCATAGACGACCTCGAAGGGGGACTTGCCGGTAGTCGAATGTCTTGCACGATTGTAGGCGTACTCGGTGATGGGTAGGCACTCCTCCCACTCCTTGATGTTCTTCTTTATCAACACGCGTAGTAGAGTGGAGAGCGTGCGGTTGGTCACCTCCGTTTGGCCGTCGGTTTGTGGATGGTATGCCGAAGAGAACAAAAGCTTGATTCCGAGCTTGGCGCACAATGTCTTCCAAAAGTAACTCAAGAACTTGACGTCGCGGTCCGAGACAATCGTCTTTGGCACACCATGAAGGCGCAAGATTTCCCTACAAAACAAATTTTCAACATGTGAAGCATCGTCTATCTTGTTGCAAGGAATGAAATGTGCCATTTTGGAGAATCGGTCCACAACAACAAAAACGGAATCCTTGCCATTTCGAGTTCTAGGCAAACCAAGCACAAAGTCCATGCTAATGTCTTCCAATGGGTGATTTGGAATTGGAAGTGGCATATAGAGGCCATGAGATTGAGCTTTGGACTTAGCTTTGCGACATGTAGAGCATCGGTTGGTGAAGCGATTGACGTCGCGGAACATCTTGGGACAAAAGTAGTTCTTGGAGAGCGTAGCAAATGTCTTGTCACGTCCAAAGTGTCCCATGAGTCCGCCTCCATGAGATTCCTGCAAAAGCAACAAGCGAAGAGAGGACTCGGGGATGCAAAGTTTGTTAGCTCTCATAAGATATCCATCTTTGATGTAGTATCGATCCCAAGAGGTATGCGTCAAACACTTGGCATAAGGAATAGAAAATGTAGGATCATGCTCATACAAGTCTTTTATATGCTCAAAGCCAATGACATTTAACTCAAGTTGATTAACAAGCATGCATATACGGGAAAGTGCATCCGCCACAACATTTTCCTTACCTTTAATATACTTGATGACATAAGGAAACGACTCAATGAACTCACTCCATTTAGCATGACGATTGTTCAACTTAGTTTGACCCTTAAGGTATTTAAGCGTTTCATGGTCGGTATGGATGATGAACTCATGAGGGCGTAGGTAATGTTCCCATTCATGCAAAACTCGCACCAAAGCATATAGCTATTTGTCATAGATAGGGTAATTGAGTTGTGCTCCGGAGAGTTTCTCACTAAAATAAGCAATTGGGTGCTTCTCTTGCGTTAACACACCTCCTGTGCCATTACCACTAGCATCGCAATGAATTTCGAAAGGTTTGTCAAAGTTGGGTAATGCAAGCACGGGAGCATGAGTAAGCAAATTCTTAAGCTCATTGAAAGCGATATCTTGAGATGTTCCCCAAACAAACGGTGCATTTTTCTTACTCAAAGCATGCAAAGGTGAAGCAATGGTGCTAAAATCCTTCACAAATCTGCGATAGAAACCGGCTAAACCAAGAAAACTACGCACTTGTTGCAAATTGGTTGGTTGGGGCCAAGTTTTAATAGCATTGATCTTAGATTCATCAACATGAACACCCTTAGAAGATACTACGAAACCCAAGAAAACAAGCTTATCAACACGAAATAGGCATTTTTCCATATTAGCATAAAGTTGCTCTTTTCGAAGAGTTTGTAGCACGATGCGAAGGTGGGTGACATGCTCTTTGAGAGATTTGCTAAACACAAGGATATCATCAAAGTAGACAACAACAAATTCACCAATGTAAGGGCGAAACACGTAATGCATAAGACGCATGAAAGTACCGGGTGCTTCCGATAAACCCATAGGCATGACTAACCACTCATATAGACCAAACTTTGTTTTGAAAGCGGTTTTCCATTCATCACCCTCTTGTATGCGGATTTGATAGTAACCACTTGTAAGATCAATTTTGGAAAAGATAGTGGCACCGCAAAGTTCATCAAGCATATCATCAAGGCGTGGAATGGGATACCTATAACGAACGGTGATAGCATTGATAGGTCTACAATCGGAACACATGCGAAAGCTACCGTCTTGTTTTGGCACAAGAATGACCGGTACGGCACAAGGACTCAAACTTTCACGCACATGTCCATGGTCTATGAGATGCTTTACTTGCCTTTGAATTTTCTTTGGTTTCTTCGGGGTTGACGCGGTAGGGCGCTTTGTTTGGAAGCGGCGCTCCGGGGATGAGATCAATTCGGTGCTCAATGCCTCGTAGTGGAGGTAGCTCGTCGGGGGAAACATCTTGGAATTCCTGCAATAAAGAAGATAACACCAAAGGTAGATCGTGAGAGTTGTTAGTTTATGGTGCCTCATCCTTGCACAATAGGACATAGTGTAGGACACTTGATGGGTTCTCACACACTTCTCTCATCTCACGTTTGGTGGCAAATAGGACTAAGTTTTTCTTGTCGCTCATCGTGGAGGCACTCAATTTGGGCTTGTGGCGCTCACTCTCTTTTTGGTGGTTCACTCTCTCACTATTCTCTCCACGATGGGTGTTTTGCTTGTCCGCGAGCACTTGGCTTGGAGACATAGGACGTAGCACAAACTCTTTCCCTTTCATCTTGAAGCTATAGTGATTTGTACGCCCATTGTGAATGACACCTCGGTCAAATTGCCATGGCCGTCCAAGAAGGAGGTGGCACACGGTCATCGGAAGGACATCACACTCGAAAGTGTCTTCATAGGCGCCGATCTTGGAAGAGACTTGTACTCTCTGCTCGACTTGTATGGTGCCGGTGTCGCTTAGCCATTGAACCTTGTAGGGGTGCGGGTGCTTCATCTTGACCAATTGGAGTTTGGAGCATAGTTCTTCACTTGCCAAGTTATGGCAACTCCCTCCATCGATGATGACCTTGACGGACCGCCCATTGATGCCGGCCTTTGTGTGCAAGATATGGCATCTTTGATCTTCGTCTTGTTGATGTTGAAGAGTCAAGACCTTGGAGACAACAAGAGCGGGACTTGAGTCTTTGTCACAAAAGATGTGATCATCTTCTTCTTCCTTGTTCACTTGTCGGTGCATGGCCACTTGCTCAAGAGCTTCCATTTCTCCTTCACTCATGGAGTCGTAGGTGCCGTCGTCGTTGAGGATCATGGTGCGCTTGTTTGTGCACTCGAAGGACTTGTGGCCTCGGCCTCCGCATGTGAAACATTTGATGGAACTTTTCTTGATGGTCTCATCGGTTGGAGTAGATGATGATGAAGCTTTCGGCTTGAAGTTGCTTGTAGTAGGAGGACGACTTGAGCTTGTCGAAGCTTTCTTGTAACTTGACTTGTCGCCATTGTTCGTGGTGGGAGTCGTCGAAGCTTGATTGTTGGAGAGGCCATAGGACTTGGATGAGAACTTGGCATACTTGAAGTCGTCTTGTACTTGCCGTTCCGCTTTGGTAGCTTGATGCACTAGCTCGATGAGGTTCGAGTATGGTTGGAAGTCAGCAATCTTCTTGATAGGGTGATTGAGTCCATTCAAGAAACGTGCCATAGTTTGCTCATCATCTTCTTTGACATTGGCTCGTATCATGGCAATCTCCATTTCCTTGTAGTACTCTTCAACGCTCTTGGTTCCTTGCTTGAGTTGTTGGAGTTTCTTGAAGAGGTCGCGGTTGTAGTAGTTTGGCCCGAATCGTGCTCTCATGACATCCTTCATTTGTGCCCAAGTGGTGAAGGGTGGTTCACCTCTTGCCGCATGGCGCTCAATGACTTGTTCCCACCAAATGAGGATGTAGTCTTGGAATTCGAGGGATGCCATTGCGATCTTCTTCTCTTCTTCGTAGTTGTGCAAGCGGAAGATTTTGTCAACCTTCAATGCCCATGATATGTACTCTTCGGGGTCATTGCTTCCGGTAAACTTGGGCATGGTGAACTTTAGCTTGCCATATCGTTGCTCTTCATTGTGTTGGGGTCGGGGATGATGACGCCCATGTCGTTGAGGATTGACAATCTCATGTTGTGCTTGGCGAGGAGGGTTGTCTTCCTCATGTTGCTCTTGGCGAGGAGGGTTGTCTTCCTCATGATGCTCTTGGCGAGGAGGTGGTCCATTGTCTTCTTGCTCTCGATGGACTTGACGTTCTTGTCTCGCATGAGGAGAAACTTGTCTATCTTGACGAGGAGTTTGTCGATCTTGACGAGGGGCTTGACGATGCACACGTGCTTCGTAAATCCTTTCTTGAGCTTCGTCGCGAAGTGCTTCTTGATGTAGTCGAGCTTGTCGGCCTCGATTGGCTACGGCACGACTTGAGTCTTGAAGAGCACGTTGCGCCTCAAGTGCTTGAGCTTCATGTAGTTGTCGTTCTTGACGTTGCGCCTCGGCGTCTTGTGCATCTTGATGTTGTCGCGCTCGCTCCTCTTGTTCTTGTTGTCGTTGGAGTTGCCGTTCTTGTGCTTGTGCGAAAGCAGCTTGGTTGTGACGATGTCGATGCTCTTGAGAGTCGGTGTCGTGTAGAGGATTGCGGTTAGCTTGACGGTCTTGACGCGCGGCACGACGAAGAGTGTTCGATGTCGGTGTACTTGAACCGGAGATAGTGTCGTCGTAGTGTCGACTTGAGCGGCTCCGTCTTGACGAGGACGAAGTTGTAGAAGAGCGGACCATCATGGTTCGGATATCTTCTTTGAGGGAACTCATGGATGTGTCGAAGTAGTCTCATGTACGTTGCTCAGATTGTCGTATATCGGTGGCGAGGTTGTCGATGCGATCGCCCAAAGCAAGTTTTTCTTGATGCAAAGCTCGGTGTGCACCAAATAGTTGAGTCTTGGTGACATAGGATGACATGTCGTCATCTTGCTCCAAGAAGAGTGGATTGGTAGAAGTACTTGGCCTATCCATCATTCCAGACAAAGATATGTGAGTGGGAGAAAGAGAAGAACCAATACCAAATGTACCTGACCGATGTTGAAAATGGATCAAAGATCACTCCAATGTGTATCAAGGGAATAGCACAATTGGTACCGTTTCTTGTCGGTTCTCACACCTACACAAGTAAAAGCTTATGATGGAGCTTGGTTAGGATGGTGGCACAAAATTTGATGCAATTGTAAGTGAGACTCAATAATGTTGGAAAAGATTCACAAATTTGCAAATGCAACAAGTAGACCAATAGCAAGATATGGTACACGGAAACACACACGCAAAAAGATAAGTGGGGTTGGGCAACCAAGGGTGAGCCAAAATGTGGAATCCACCAAGATGCTCTTGTTGCACAACACTAGAGAGACGCTAGCACGATTGCACAATAGGCGGATACGAACTTGTGCACAACCTACTAAGCAAAAATGCAACGACTTCTATCCCAAGTATGCTATATGTATGATGTTTCTATGCTTTGATCCAAGATGATCAAGTATGACAATCTTAATGTTGTATGATGCTATGGTTCTTGCTTAAGCTCTTTGCTTATCTTTCCCTTTTGCTTAAAAGCTTGTTTGGCTCTTTGTTGTTTGAGCTCTTTTCTCATGCAATGCTTCACGAACCAAGATAGCAATTGTGTATGTGAAGACAACTTTTGTGACACAAGAGATGGTACCAAGATATGCAACTCAATGATGGTATGTATGCTATGTGAAGTATGAACACTAATGTGCACAAGTCACGTTTTCGGCAATACTCAAAGGCTAGTCTCGATGGGTAAGCTACGCAAAAGTAAGGCCCTGGTGTTATCAATGCAAATGCAAGAGAGTATGGTAATATCACGATACCAAGATGATATGACGGTGAAGGTGATACTAAAGTAATGTAGCCGTTCATAGTAGTCCTTGGCGAAGATGAGCGGTGGTGATGTTGTTGCCGAACTGTACCTAGATAGCCGAAACACAATAGGATACGGAAACCACAACTCAAATTCTCAAAACAAAATGGGTCAAAATTGTCGGAGTTGGTAGCAGGAAAGGCTATGGTGGTGCTATGCGGAAGTGGTGGTGGTATGCGGAAGTGTATGTGGGCACCGGGACAAAATTTGGTGAGAGTTAGGCGGTAAACGGAGTGGAGGATGGAGTTGATGCTGTCAGGGGACAGATGTCCGGGCTGATGGCCGGATGTCCGGGCCGGGCCGGATGTCCGGGCCGGGCCGGATGTCCGGGCTGGTTGGGCTGGATGTCCGGGCTCGGGATCCATGGATGAACACCGCGTGGAGAGGTCAAATCCGGGGTAAAATTCGGAAGATTTTGTGGATGGAAATTGGGGAAAAGATGGGGAAAAGCGAGATCTACCTGCAACACACGAAATCCGTGGATCAAATCCAACAAAACTTCATCACACCAACAAATCACAAAAAAATTTGGGACTATTTTTGTCGGGCAATTTTCGGGTTAGGACGAAAAACAACAAAATCAAGCTAGAAAACAAAGAGAGGGGGCTCCGAAATCGTGATCAACATGGCTCATGATACCAAGATATCATGAGACAAGCTGGCTCTGATCCAAGGTGATGTAGGGTGGAACCCTAGATGGCCGATCTTTCACGAAAGGAGCGGATCCCTACGAAGAACGTGATGAACACGAGGGGGAACACGAGGGAAACACGAGGGGAACACAAGAGAAATCACTCAACCAACAAGAATAGATCACACATGCGCTAGATCGATGAACACAAAGGTAAGATACAAGATCCAAGTCCAACAAAGGACGATACAAAGGGTAACCGGTTCTTCTCCGTGAGGAGGTCTTGATGGGGGTCTTCTCCGTGAGGAGGTCTTGAATCCAAGGTGGATCGTCTCCGTAGAGGGGCCGCGGTCTCTCTCGTGGAGTAGATCCGATATGGATGAGCAAAGCTCTATCTCTAAATGAGCTAATCCTTTGCTAACCCTAGAAAGATGGTGTTGGAGATCGTTGCAGAAATTAAAAAATTTCTACGCATCACCAAGAACAATCTATGGAGTCTTGTAGCAACGAGAGGGAAAAGAGTGCATCTACATACCCTTGTATATCGCGAGTGGAAGCGTTCAAGTGAATGGGGTTGATGGAGTCGTACTCGTCATGATCCAAATCACCGATGACCGAGCGCCGAACGGACGGCACCTCGCGTTCAACACACGTACGGTTGGGGAAGACGTCTCCTCCTTCTTGATCCAGCAAGGGGGAGGGAGAGGTTGATGGAGATCCAGCAGCACAACGGCGTGGTGGTGGAAGCAGCGGGGATCTCGGCAGGGCTTCGCCAAGCTCAGCGAGAGGGAGAGGTGTCACGGGAGGGAGAGGGAGGCGCCAGGGGCTTGGTGTGCTGCTTCCATGCGCCTCCCCACTATATATAGGGGTGGAGGGGGCTGGTTTCTTGCCCTCCAAGTCCATTGGGGCGTTGGCAAAGGTGGGGGAAAGAAATCCCATCATTTCCCTTCCCCACCGATTGTTATCCCCCTTTTTAGGGATCTTGATCTTATCCCTTCGGGATATGATCTTATTCCTTCTAAGGTGGGATCTTGGTGCGCCTTGACCAGGGGTGTGGGGCCTTGCCCCCACTACCCACGTTCATGTGGGTCCCCCCATGCAGGTGGGCCCCACTTCGGAACATTCTAGAACCTTCCCGGTACAATACCGAAAAATCCCGAACATTTTCCGGTGGCCAAAATAGGACTTCCCATATATAAATCTTTACCTCCGGACCATTCCGGAACTCCTCGTGACGTCCGGGATCTCATCCGGGACTCCGAACAACTTTCGGTTAACCGCATACTAATATCTCTACAACTTTAGCGTCACCGAACCTTAAGTGTGTAGACCCTACGGGTTCGGGAGACATGCAGACATGACCGAGACGACTCTCCGGTCAATAACCAACAGCGGGATCTGGATACCCATGTTGGCTCCCACATGTTCCACGATGATCTCATCGGATGAACCACGATGTCGAGGATTCAATCAATCCCGTATAAAATTCCCTTTGTCAATCGGTACGTTACTTGCCCGAGATTCGATCGTCGGTATCCCAATACCTTGTTCAATCTCGTTACCGGCAAGTCACTTTACTCGTACCGTAATGCATGATCCCGTGACCAAACACTTGGTCACATTGAGCTCATTATGATGATGCATTACCGAGTGAGCCCAGAGATACCTCTCCGTCATACGGAGTGACAAATCCCAGTCTCGATTCGTGCCAACCCAACAGACACTTTCGGAGATACCCGTAGTGCACCTTCATAGCCACCCAGTTACGTTGTGACGTTTGGCACACCCAAAGCACTCCTATGGTATCCGGGAGTTGCACAATCTCATGGTCTAAGGAAATGATACTTGACATTTGGAAAAGCTCTAGCAAACGAACTACACGATCTTGTGCTATGCTTAGGATTGGGTCTTGTCCATCACATCATTCTCCTAATGATGTGATCCCGTTATCAATGACATCCAATGTCCATAGTCAGGAAACCATGACTATCTGTTGATCAACGAGCTAGTCAACTAGAGGCTCACTAGGGACATGTTGTGGTCTATGTATTCACACATGTATTACGATTTCCGGATAACACAATTATAGCATGAACAATAGACAATTATCATGAACTAGGAAATATAATAATAACCATTTTATTATTGCCTCTAGGGCATATTTCCAACAGTCTCCCACTTGCACTAGAGTCAATAATCTAGTTACATTGTGATGAATCGAACACCCATAGAGTTCTGGTGTTGATCATGTTTTGCTCTAGGGAGAGGTTTAGTCAACGGATCTGCTACATTCAGGTCCGTATGTACTTTACAAATATCTATGTCTCCATTTTGAACATTTTCACGAATGGAGTTGAAGCGACGCTTGATATGCCTGGTCTTCCTGTGAAACCTGGGCTCCTTGGCAAGGGCAATAGCTTCAGTGTTATCACAGAAGAGAGTCATCGGGCCCGACGCATTGGGAATAACTCCTAGGTTGGTAATGAACTCCTTCACCTAGATTGCTTCTTGTGCTGCCTCTGAGGCCGCCATGTATTCCGCTTCACATGTAGATCCCGCCACAACGCTTTGCTTGCAACTGCACCAGCTTACTGCCCCACCATTCAAAATATACACGATTCCGGTTTGTGACTTAGAGTCATCCAGATCTGTGTCGAAACTAGCATCGACGTAACCCTTTACGACGAGCTCTTCGTCACCTCCATAAACGAGAAACATATCCTTAGTCCTCTTCAAGTACTTCCGGATATTCTTGACCGCTGTCCAGTGTTCCATGCCGGGATTACTTTTGTACCTTCCTACCAAACTTACGGCAAGGTTTACATCAGGTCTGGTACACAGCATGGCATACATAATAGACCCTATGGCCGAGGCATAGGGGACGACACTCATCTTTTCTCTATCTTCTGCCGTGGTCGGGCATTGAGCCGTGCTCAATTGCACACCTTGCAATACAGGCAAGAACCCCTTCTTGGACTGATCCATATTGAACTTCTTCAATATCTTGTCAAGGTACGTACTTTGTGAAAGACCAATGAGGCGTCTTGATCTATCTCTATAGATCTTGATGCCTAATATATAAGCAGCTTCTGGGACGAAGCCACATAAATATATGAGTGTCCAACATGTGTGGGAGTACAAAATGGCTAGCATATGAAGTCTACTTTCAGGAAAATCAAACGGTGCATCATTTGAAATCATGAGTCAATGGATATGAGAGTACCAATGCAAGTTGTCCAGAGCATTAATTGTTGCGCGAGACTCCATGTGTTTGCTGCCTTGCCCGGCTGGTTAGCATGCTTTTAGCCCCTCTTTTGAACTGTTTTCACACCTAAACTAACAGGGTTGTTCCTAGTATAAATACCCCTTCCCTCACATCAGCCACAACTCTTTGGCAACTTTATTTCAGCATAGGTTAGCTAAGTGCAACTACAATCTTAACAGTAGTTGGTCAAATCTCTGTTTTTAATAAAAACCAGAAAAGGAAAACGTTTCAAGGGAGAATACGCTTTCGCAGCATAGGAGACGTACTCCGGGGTTTTACGCGACCACTTAAGCCAGCGTGGATGGCGCGGG
Organism: Triticum aestivum; assembly: GCF_018294505.1. NCBI lineage: Eukaryota > Viridiplantae > Streptophyta > Magnoliopsida > Poales > Poaceae > Triticum > Triticum aestivum. Next base: position 280,383,425 of record NC_057799.1, on the reverse strand, counting down.
GGTCACTGACAGTGGGTCCAGGGGGCCCATTGGTCAGGTTTGACTATTCCCCCTCTCCCTCCTCTCCTCTGCCCGAACGGGAGCGGGTCTCCGGCGATCGCCGTCGATGAACGGCGGCTCCTCGAGGGCACCTGAGGGCAGGGATGGACCCGCCAGACCGGGGCGGTCCTCTTGGTGGTCGTTGGGTCGATGGTGGTGGGAGGAGTCGCCGGCGGCGAGCTCCGCGGCGGAGGGGGCTACGGGAGTGAAGTGGGTTTTGGGCTCCGGTGGTTTCCAATCGAGGCTGAGGCGCTGGGCAGCTCCGCAAGAGCAAGGAGAAGTGAGTGGTGGCGCTGGATGGGCGAGGGAGTGCCTAGTTGCGACGAATGGCACCGGAAGGTAGCGGCGGCCGAACCGGCCGGAGTTGGGGGAGATGGACTCTTCCGGTCAATCCACTGCTTGGGGAGCTCTAGGGGGAAGGCTTGAGGTCGCTTGAGTGCTCGGAGGGGCTCGGGGCCTCCTTTTATAGGCGTTTGAGGCTGGTCCCGCGGCGGTCGTGGATAAGAACGCCGGCGACCGCGGTGCTGTAGCTGCAGGGCGACGTGGCGGCGACGAGCGCGTGCCGACGGGCTCCAGGATAAGCTCGAGCTATTCACAGGGGCAGCTGGCGCGCGCGGGTGGCTTGGGCGGCGCCGTCCATGGCAGGAGCTCGCTGCCGACGCCGGCGTGCCGCCAAAAGCTCTGACGGCGGCGCTGTAGGGCGCCAGAGGTGGCGTGGAGAGTGGGCGAGGGTAGTGCGCGGCTCTGCAGGCGAGCAAAGGCCAAGGGCGGGACGCGGCGAGGGCGACAGTGCGACGCGGCGACTCGGTGCGCGCGCGTGCAAAACGTGCGCTCTGGGCGCGCCCAAAGCACGCACGGGACATGCTCGACGAAATGCCAGGGCAGCCTAGAGTGCAGGAGTGAGGCTGGCAATTAACAGGACTAGGATAGGGATAGCTAGGAGCTTAGTGGACAAGGTTTCTGGGTCAGTGGAACAAGATCATAGTGCAAACTAGGAAACATGCCCAAAACTGACTGTGCACACCAAGTGTTCGACAAAATGCCAAGTGCATTTAGGCAACTCTTGGAGTGGCCAAAATCTCCAGATCAGGGTCTCTCTAGATCTGGGTGATGATGGCAAGGTCATTTGGGCAAAACCAGAAACTTGCTAGTGCAAGTTTTGCAAAACTACAGTTTTGGACAGAAAGAAAAAGGTCTCATTGCATGCACTTAAAATCCTCCAATGGGTCCACTCTCCTGGACTTAAGGGTTTTGTAGGGAGGGCTACAAGCAGGGAAAAGCTCATGGGCACTAGAGCAAAATAAAATAGGGTTGCAGTACAAATCACAAAACTGGACCAGAATGAAAAAGAGGTTGTTTCACTCAAATTTTTCAAAGAACAACACTGGGTTTTTTGCATGAAGTTGAATTGTATGCATCTACTGACATCTCCAAACACTTGGAAGAATTTTTAAAGAAATATTTAAATAGGTAGTAGTGCAAAAATGCCTACTGGACCAGATTTGAAAAGTTGATGTAGAGCTCAAAATCTCCAATAACCAACAAATATTTTTGCATAAAAGTGATGTGGAAACCTCACATGACATCCCCAAATTTTGGTGAAATTTTTAAAAGTATTTATCAAATGGTTGCAGTGCAAAACAGGCTCCAAAACTTGTGAAAGATCATTTTAAAAGAATAAAGCTCAGGGAAAGGCAAATCTTGCAATTAAATCCACTAGATAAGAATTGTTCCTTAGAGGGAGTATATAAGTCCAATAATACCTTTGGAAAGTTTTTCACATGAGGTAAAAACCCATAATATCAAAAGGGTAAATCTAGACAAATGGAAAAGTTTTATTTCCTGGCAAAATTTTAATTAATAAAACAAGGTCAAAATTTCGGTGTGTCACATCTTTCTTTCATTTTGAGGCATGTAAAAGATTATTGGGTATAAACCCTAGCCGCCGGTGGCGAGCTACCTACTTTCCCCTTTCCATGCAATGAAAACCCTAGCTCAGTTCTCCCAAATTCTCGCCTAAAATCAAGTAGTTCATGCTTAAATTCAGTTGATCAAGGCTCTGGTCCCGACAATTGGTATCGAGAGCCAGTCCTTCCTTGGCTAGGGTGGCGATTCGAGCAGTGCAAGGTTGGCTTGGCCGTAAAATCCCTCTGCACGATTTGAAGCGGCGGCGGTGATAGAAGGCGGCTGCCGGAGTGGCACTTGTTCGGCGACAATCAGGCAGTCCATCTGGTTGCTTAAGAGCAATTCTAAAGTGGTAAAATTCCAGATCTGACGATCTGACTGTGTCATGTGGAGGCGGTGTAAAGCGGCGAATTCCTCCCTCCCTCCCAACCCTTGATGGTGCAGATCGACAACCTCACTAGCATGCCGGAGGTGGTGAATTCAGGGACTACGGCCGACCTGCAGCTGGAGTCTTTGGAGCTTGACATCAAAACCCTGCGGCAAGATAGAGAGGAGGATCGTAAAGAGTTCCACTAGTTCCAGGATGTGGTCAACAGAAATTTTGCCACGATGCAAAAGAATTTTGACAAGATACAAGCAAACTTCAGGCGATTACTGTTGGATCCTGAACCAGATCAGGTGGAAGAAGTAGAAGAAGGATAGGGGAGTGTACAATTGAAAGAAAATCAACTGCAGTCTCCAGTAGTGACTCCGGGTAGACCCAAGCAGCTCCAAGCTCCTACTCCTCCCTCAGTGACAATGCAGAACAAAGGGGCTCCTTTGCCAGTGGGTACAGCCACTCTTCGAGATCATACAGGCAAAGGACTAAATATGGATGGCACTCCTAAAGTTCCTTACAGGCATCCAAACTATGGGCAGAACAAAGAAAAGGAAAATACACAAGCAGTACAGAGAAATGTAGTGCAATTGGAGGAAATCCAAGAAGAAGAAGGGGCTGAAAACTACTACAAAAGAAGGAATGTACTTACTGTCAAGCCGGCTAAGTTGAACATTTCTGAATTTGAAGGACAAGGCCCTGAATATTGGATTCAGAATTTGGAATAGTATTTTGCTGCTGCAAGGACTCCCATTGAACATAGAACAGAGCTGGTCATCTCCTATCTCAAAGGCCCTGCTATTCAGTGGTGGAGGGGTACTGGATATGCCCCTTCTAATGTGCCTTGGCATAAATTTTGTTCTTACCTGTCTGATAGGATTTCTGTGGAGTCAGTTTGTGATATTGTCAGTAACTTTCATGCTGCACATCAAACAACAACAGTGACTGCTTATGTGGAACAATTTGAGCAACTAGTCAATGTGATGAGGAGAGAAAACCCTGCTATACCTGATGATTACTATGTTTCCAGCTTTGTGTCAGGCCTCAATCCTTACATCAGAAGCTTGGTGGAGTGTTTCAAACCAAAGGATCTACAAACTGCTGTGTGGTATGCCAGAAGAATGGAAAAATCTCAGCCTCCTGCTTAGACAGTACCAAATAAGTAGTATGTGCCTCAACCAAGAAGACAAGTAATTTTTGAACAGCCCAAACCACTGATTCCTAATACAGCACCACACAGAAATGTGGTGATGTAGGGTGAGACCCTAAACGGCCGATCTTTCACCAAAGGAGTGGATCCCAACTAAGAACACGAAGAACACGAGGGGAAAACGAGGGAAAACACAAGAGGAACTCTCAAAACCAACAAGATATAGTCACACATATGCTAGATCCTCGAAACACAAAGGGGGATACACGATCCAAAGTCAACAACGGACGATACAAAGGGTAACTGGTTCTTCTCCGTGAGGAGGTCTTGATGGGGCCACCCAAGAGGGGGTCTTGAATCCGCTTGGAAGGATCTTCTCCGATGGAGGCGTGATCTCCGAGGAGAAGGTAACCAAGTGGATGAGCAAAGCTCTCACACAAACATGAGCTAATCCTTTGCTAACCCTAACTAGGAGGAGGGAGAGGTCTATTTATAGTCTTAGTGCAAAGAGGGGCGAAGTGAACGGGTACATGGGCTTCGGCCCGAAACTGGACGCAGGCAGGGTCCGGTCGTCCGTAAAGTACCGGTCGTCCGGGGGCTCGCGGAGGTCCGGACGTCCGTAGATCTTCAGACTTCCATAGATTAGGTTCTGTCGCCGTGGCATCGGACGTCCGTAGGTGTCCGGTCGTCCGGTCGCCGGTCGTCCGGTCTTTCCGCTAATTTCGTTCTGTTGGCGTAACGTCGGTCGTCCGGAGGGGTTCGGTCGTCCGGAGCCTAGGAGTCGTCGCACGTCCGGTCCTGAACGGTCGTCCGGTCGCTGTAGTGGTTGCCGGCCTGAGTTCCTTGGGCTGTTGCGACCTCCAGGGGTCGGATGTCCGGGATGGGCCGGTCGTCCGGAGCCTGTAGCTTCCGTGGCAGCTCTTCTTCTTCTCCTTCGCGCTTGGTGCCCTCGCCGTCTTGACCAATGGATGTAGATGTTCCGTGGCTTTCCTCCAAGTACCTGAGCACACATAGTGTTTCCGTTTGAGGTAGTAGCCATGTCTCATGTGTTGAAAGTGGTAGTTCGGAAAGGAGCGAGTTCACCTTATCTTCAATAGCCTTGGCTCGGGCTCTTGTCATTGGTCCAAGTGGTGTCGTTGGAGGTGTAGATGCGTCCATGGGGATGATCGTGGGATGCCCCGCATCATCTCCCCTCCCTTGGGAAAGATCCGACCTCGGATCGAAATTCATCACCATGGTAGGGCGAAAGATCCTTGACGTTGAAGACGTCGCTCACGTTGTACTTGTCGTGCGGGAGGTCGATCTTGTAAGCGTTGTTGTTGTAGCATGCTAGAACCTTGAAGGGTCCATCGGCTCGTGGTAGAAGTTTGGACTTGCGTTTGTTGGGGAAGCGGTCCTTGCGAAGGTGTAGCCACACAAGATCTCCAATGTGGAACATCATGGGTTGCTTGTTGACATTGAGCTTGGTCGAATGTCGTTGTACTTGACGCTCGATGGTGTGCCTTGTATCTTCATGAATCTTCTTGAGGTAGTTCACTCGGGTGCTCGCATCCATGTTGATGCGCTCTTGTAGTGGTAGAGGAAGGATGTCCAAAGGGGACAACGGGTTGAATCCGTAGACGACCTCGAAAGGGGACTTGCCAGTTGTTGAGTATCTTGCGCGGTTGTAGGCGTACTCGGCGATCGGTAGGCACTCTTCCCACTCCTTGATGTTCTTCTTTATCAGCACGCGGAGAAGAGTGGAGAGTGTACGGTTCGTCACCTCCGTTTGGCCGTCGGTTTGTGGATGGTATGCCGTGGAGAATAGTAGCTTGATTCCGAGCTTGGCGCATAAGGTCTTCCAAAAGTAACTCAAGAACTTGACAACGCGGTCCGAGACAATCGTCTTTGGTACTCCATGAAGTCGCAAGATTTCCCTGCAAAATATATTGGCAACATGTGAAGCATCGTCTATCTTGTTGCAAGGAATGAAATGAGCCATTTTGGAGAATCGGTCCACAACAACAAAAACGGAATCCTTGCCATTTTTAGTTCTTGGCAAACCAAGCACAAAATCCATGCTAATATCTTCCCATGGTTGATATGGAATTGGAAGTGGCATGTAAAGGGCATGAGATTGAGCTTTAGACTTAGCTTTGCGACATGTAGAGCATCGGTTGGTGAAGCGGTTGACTTCGCGAAACATCTTGGGCCAAAAATAGTTCTTGGAGAGCATAGCAAGTGTCTTGTCACGTCCAAAATGTCCCATTAGTCCTCCTCCATGAGATTCTTGCAAAAGCAACAAACGAAGAGAAGACTCGGGGATGCAAAGTTTGTTAGCTCTCATAAGATAACTATCTTTGATGTAATAGCGTTCCCAAGATGGATGCGTCAAGCACTTTGCATAAGGAATAGCAAAAGTAGGGTCATGCACATATAAGTCTTTTATGTGCTCAAAGCCAATGACATGAAATTCAAGTTGAGTAACAAGCATGCATATACGGGAAAGCGCATCCGCCACAACATTTTCCTTGCCTTTAATATACTTGATGACATCAATAAATTCACTCCACTTAGCATGACGCTTGTTTAACTTAGTTTGACCCTTAAGGTATTTAAGTGTTTCATGATCGGTATGGATGATGAATTCATGAGGGCGGAGATAATGTTCCCATTCACGCAAAACTCGCACTAAAGCATATAGCTCTTTGTCATAGATGGGATAATTGAGTTGCGCTCCGGGAAGTTTCTCACTAAAATAAGCAATTGGGTGCTTATCTTGTGTTAACACGCCTCCTATGTCATTACCACTAGCATCGCAATGAATTTCACAAGGTTTGTCAAAGTTGGGTAATGCAAGCACGGGAGCATGAGTAAGCAAATTCTTAAGCTCGTTGAATGCGCTATCTTTAGATGGTCCCCAAACAAAGGGTGCATTTTTCTTACTCAAAGCATGTAAAGGAGATGCAATGGTGCTAGAATCCTTCACAAATCAATGGTAGAAACCGGCTAAACCAAGAAAACTACGCACTTGTTGCAAATTGGTTGGTTGGGGCCAAGTTTTAATAGCATTGATCTTAGATTCATCTACATGAACACCCTTGGAAGATACTACAAAACCCAAGAAAACAAGCTTATCAACACCAAAAAGGCATTTTTCCATATTAGCATAAAGTTGCTCTTTTCGAAGAGTTTGTAGCATGGTTCGAAGGTGGGTGACATGCTCTTTGAGAGATTTGCTAAAAACAAGGATATCGTCAAAGTAGACAACAACAAATTCACCAATATAAGGGCGAAACACATAATGCATAAGACGCATGAAAGTACCGGGTGCTTCCGATAAACCCATAGGCATGACTAGCCACTCATATAAACCAAACTTTGTTTTGAAAGCGGTTTTCCATTCATCACCCTCTTGTATGCGTATTTGATAGTAACCACTTTTAAGATCAATTTTGGAAAAAAATAGTGGCACCGCTAAGTTCAACAAGCACATCATCAAGGCGTGGAATGGGGTACCTATAGCGAACGGTGATAGCATTGATGGGTCTACAATCGGAACCTCTATTGGAAAAGGCACTGCCTAGGAGGCGCTAGGCGATGGCCAAACACCTCGCCTAGGGCATAAGCGCAAGTCTAGGCAGGGCTAGCAACAGATTGTCTACCCGAGCGAGAAATCTTGCCATATTGCACTGATATACCAAACATGTCATATTCAAATGGCAGTAGCTGGTAGTTAAATTATTAATCTGACCTAAACTAATGACACACATATAATACCACAAATACACCCTGGTTGTAAAAACTATATTACCGCCTAGGCCATGCCTAGGGCGCTTAAGCACCGCCTAGGCACTAGGCGAAGGCCAACTGCCTCGCTTACGCCTACCGCCTTTTCCAACCACGATTCGGAACACATGCAAAAGCTACCGTCTCTTTTTGGCACAAGAATGACCGGAACGGCACAAGGACTCAAACTTTTACGCACATTTCCATGGTCTATGAGATGCTTTACTTGCCTTTGTATTTCTTTGGTTTCTTCGGGGTTGACTCGGTAGGGAGCCTTGTTTGGAAGTGGCGCTCCGGGGATGAGGTCGATGCGGTGCTCGATGCCTCGTAGTGGAGGTAGCTCGTCGGGGTAAACATCTTGGAATTCCTGTAAGAGAGAAGATAACACCAAAGGTAGATTGTGAGAGGCGTTAGTTTTTGGTGCCTCGTCCTTGCACAATAGGACATAGTGTAGGACACTTGATGGGTTCTCACACAGTTCTCTCATCTCACGTTTGGTGGCAAATAGAACTAAGTTTTTCTTGTCGCTCAACGTGGAGGCACTCAATTTGGGCTTGTGGCGCTCACTCTCTTTTTGGTGGTTCGCTCTCTCACTATTCGCTCCATGATGGGTGGCTTGTTTTTCGGCGATCACTTGGCTTGGAGACATAGGGCGTAGCACATACTCCTTCCCTTTCATCTTGAAGCTATAGTGGTTTGTACGACCATTGTGGATGATGCCTCGGTCATATTGCCATGGCCGTCCAAGAAGGAGGTGGCAAACGGTCATTGGAATGACATCACACTCCAAAGTGTCTTCGTAAGCTCCGATCTTGAAGGAGACTTGTACCCTATGCTCGACTTGGATGGTGCCGTTGTCGTTTAGCCATTGAACCTTGTAGGTATGCGGGTGCTTCTTCTTGGCCAATTGGAGTTTGGAGCAAAGTTCTTCGCTTGCTAAGTTATGGCAACTCCCTCCATCGATGATGACCTTAACAGACCTTCCATTTATGTCGGCCTTGGTGTGGAAGATATGGCATCTTTGGTCTTCTTCTTGTTGATGTTGAAGAGTCAAGACCTTGGAGACAACAAGAGCGGGGCTCGAATCTTCGTCACAAAAGACTTGATCATCTTCGTCTTCGTTGTTCACTTGGCGGTGCATGGCCACTTGCTCAAGGGCTTCCATTTCTCCTTCACTCACGGAGTCATAGGTTCTGTCGGCGTTGAGGATCATGGTGCGCTTGTTCGTACATTAAAAGGACTTGTGGCCTCGGCCTCCGCATGTGAAGCATTTGAAGGAACTTGTCTTGATGGTCTCATCGGTTGGGGTAGATGATGAAGAAGCTTTCGGCTTGAAGTTGCTTGTAGTAGGAGGACGACTTGAGCTTGTCGAAGTTTTCTTGTAACTCGACTTGTCGCTGTTGCTTGTAGATGGCTTGGTTGAGGTAGACGTTGTTGGAGTCGTTGAAGCTTGGGTGTTGGAGAAGCCATAGGACTTGGATGAGAACTTGGCATACTTGAAGTCGTCTTGCACTTGGCGTTCCGCTTTGCTAGCTTGATGCACTAGCTCGATGAGATTCGAGTAGGGTTGAAAGTCGGCGATCTTCTTGATAGGATGATTGAGTCCATTCAAGAAACGTGCCATACTTTGCTCATCATCTTCCGTGACATTGGCTCGTATCATGGCAATCTCCATTTCCTTGTAGTACTCTTCAACGCTCTTGGTTCCTTGCTTGAGTAGTTGGAGTATCTCGAAGAGGTCGCGGTTGTAGTAGTTTGGCACGAATCGTGCTCTCATGACATCCTTCATTTGCGCCCAAGTAGTGATGGGTGGTTCACCTCTTGCCTCTCGGCACTCAATGACTTGTTCCCACCAAATGAGGATGTAGTCTTGGAATTCAAGGGATGCCATCACGATCTTCTTCTCTTCTTCGTAGTTGTGCAAGCGGAAGATTTTGTCAACCTTCAATGCCCATGATATGTACTCTTCGGGGTCATTGCTTCCGGTGAACTTGGGCATGGTGAACTTTAGCTTGCCGTATCGTTGCTCTTCATTGTGTTGGGGTCGAGGATGATGACGCCCATGTCGTTGAGGATTGACAAACTCATGTTGCTCTTGTCTTGTAGGATTTCCATTGTCGTCTTGCTCTTGTTGAACTTGATGTTCTTGGCAAGCTTGTGGAGGAGCTTGTCGAGCTTGATGAGGAGCTGGTCGAGCTTGAGGAGGAGCTTGTCGATGCACACGTGCTTGGAAAATCCTCTCTTGAGTTTCATCGCGAAGCGCTTCTTGTTGTAGGCGAGCTTGTCGGCCTCGGTTAGCTACGGCTCGACTTGAATCTCGAAGGGCACGTTGGGCCTCAAGTGCTTGATCTTCACAAAGTTGTTGTTCTTGGCATTGTGCCTCGGCGTCTTGTGCATCTTGATGTTGTCGCGCTATCTCCTCTTGTTCTTGTTGTCGTTGGCGTTGCCATTCTTGTGCTTGCACGAATGTAGCTTGGTTTTGACGATGTCGATGCTCTTGAGAGTCGATGTCGTGTAGAGGATTGCGGTTGGCTTGACGATCTTGACGCGCGGCACGACGAAGAGTATTCGATGTCGGGGTACTTGAGCCGAAGATAGTGTCGTCGGAGTGTCGACTTGAACGGCTCCGTCTTGAGTAGGACGAAGTGGTCGAAGAGCGGTTGACCAACAAGGCACTAATCTCGTCCATTCTTGCGTCATTCTCGTGCTTGTGTTCGTCGAGCTTGTTGTCAAAGTAGTCTCTTGTACGTTGCTCGGAGAGTCGCAAGTCGGTGGCGAGGTTGTCGATGCGGTCGCTCATTGCTAGTTGCTCTTCATGCAAGGCTCGTAGTGTACCAAAGAGGTGTAGCTTGGTGACGTAGTTGTTCGGGTCGTCGTCTTGCTCAAGGAAGAGTGGGTTGGTAGAAGTACTTGGCCTATCCATCATTCCAAACAAAGATATGTGAGTGGGAGAACGAGAAGAACCAATATCAAATGTACCTTGACCGATGTTGAAGATGGATCAAAGATCACTCCAATGTGTAACAAGGAAATAGCACAATTGGTACCAATTCTTGTCGGTTCTCACACCTACACAAGTAAAAGCTTATGGTGGGGCTCGGTTAGGATGGTGGCACAAAATTTGATGCAATTGTAAGTGAGACTCAATAATGTTGGAAAAGATTCACAAATTTGCAAATGCAACAAGTAGACCAATAGCAAGATAAGCTACACAGAAACACACACGCAAATAGATAATGTGGGGTCGTGCAACCAAGGAATGAGCCAAAATGTGGAGTCCATGAAAATGCTCTTGTTGCACAACACTAGAGAGACGCTAGACGATTGCACAATAGGCGGATACGAACTTGTGCACAACCTAGTAAGTAAAAATGCAACGACTTCTATCCCAAGTATGCTATATGTATGATGTTTCGATGATATGATCCAAGATGATCGAGTATGACAATCTTAATGTTGTATGATGCTATGGTTCTTGCTTATAAGCTCTTTGCTTATCTTTCCCTTTTGCTTAAAAGCTTGTTTGGCTCCTTGTTGTTTGAGCTCTTTTCTCATGCAATGCTTCACGAACCAAGATAGCGATTGTGTATGCGATGACAACTTTGTGACACAAGAGATGATACCACGATATGCAACACGATGATATGGTATCTATGCTATGGGAAGTATGATCACTAATGTGCACAAGTCACGTTGCCAGCAATACTCAAAGGCTAGTCTCGATGGGTAAGTGACGCAAAAGTAAGGCTATGGGGTTATCAATGCAAATGCAAGAAAGTATGATGATATCACAATACCAAGAAGATGTTACCAAAATGATGTAGTCGTTCGTAGTAGTCCTTGGTGAAGATGAGTGGTGGTGATGTCGATGTCGAACCGTTCCTAGTTATCCGAAACACCATAGGAAACGATGAACCACAACTCAAGTTCTCAAAACCAAATGCGGCCAAATGTGTCGGAGTTGGTGGCGGTCAAGTGGTGGTAGGGTTTGGTGTATCGAAAGGGTTTGCGGAAGTTAGGTGGTGGTATAGAAAGGTGTATGCGAAAGTGGTGGATGTGGCTGATTTTTTTTCGGAAAATTCAGTTTCGTCAGAGAAGTATGGACGTCCGGGGGTTTACGGTCATCCGGTCGTCAGACGAGCGGTGCCTGGGCGATTTCGGGCACGGGATGAACTACTAGGGTTCATGGTGGAAGTGGTGAAATTGGTCAAATCCGGGCGATTTTGTGGATGGAAATGGTGGAGATGATGGCGGAAAGCTAGATCCACTCAAGGAAAAGCAAAGCCATGGATCAAATCCAACAAAACTTCATCACACCAACAAATCACAAAAAAAAATTGGAGCTATTTTTGTGGGGAATTTTCGAATTAGGGAAGAACACAACAAAATCAAGCTAGAAAACGAAGAGGGGGGGCTCCGAAATCGTGATCAACGTGGCTCTGATACCAAGATGATGTAGGGTGAGACCCTAAACGGCCGATCTTTCACGAAAGGAGCGGATCCCAACTAAGAACACGAAGAACGCGAGGGGAAAATGAGGGAAAACACAAGCGGAACTCTCAAAACCAACAAGATATAGTCACACATATGCTAGATCCTTGAAACACAAAGGGGGATACATGATCCAAAGTCAACAACGGACGATACAAAGGGTAACTGTTTCTTCTCCGTGAGGAGGTCTTGATGGGGCCACCCAAGAGGGGGTCTTGAATCCGCTTGGAAGGATCTTCTCTGATGGAGGCACGATCTCCGAGGAGAAGGTAGCCAAGTGGATGAGCAAAGCTCTCACACAAACATGAGCTAATCCTTTGCTAACCCTAACTAGGAGGAGGAAGAGGTCTATTTATAGTCTTAGTGCAAAGAGGGGCGAAGTGAAGGGGTACATGGGCTTCGGCCCGAAACTGGACGCAGCCAGGGTCCGGTCGTCCGTAAAGTATCGGTCGTCCGGGGGCTCGCGGAGGTCCGGACGTCCGTAGATCTTCGAATTTCCGTAGATTAGGTTCTGTCGCCGCGGCGTCGGACGTCCGTAGGTGTCCGGTCTTCCTCGGACTTCCGCTAATTTCGTTCTGTTGGCGTAACATCGGTCGTCCGGAGGGGTTCGGTCGTCGGACGTCCGGTCCTGAACGGTCGCCCGGTCGCTGTAGTGGTTGCCGGACTGAGTTCCTTGGGCTGTTGCGACCTCCAGGGGTCGGACGTCCGGGATGGGCCGGTCGTCCGGAGCCTGTAGCTTCCGTGGCAGCTCTTCTTCTTCTCCTTCGCGCTTGGTGCGCTCGCCGTCTTGACCAATGGATGTAGATGTTCCGTGGCTTTCCTCCAAGTACCTGAGCACACATAGTGTTTCCGTTTGAGGTAGTAGCCATGTCTCATGTGTTGAAAGTGGTAGTTCGGAAAGGAGCGAGTTCACCTTATCTTCAGTAGCCTTGGCTTGGGCTCTTGTCATTTGTCCAAGTGGTGTCGTTGGAGGTGTAGATGCGTCCATGGGGATGATCGTGGGATGCTCCGCATCATGTGGTCATCTAGCAAGCTAAGCAGAATCAAGTGTGTTATAAATGTAGAGAGCCTTGGGTGCCAGTTCATAGCCAAGATGAGCCAGAGAGCATAAATCCAGGCTCTACAGGGGATGGAACTCCTGAAACAATTTTTGTGGCAGATTATGATGACACTGAACTGGATAATACAGAGCAGCTAACTGATGAAACTGTGTTGAAAGTGTCAATGCATGCTGCCATGGGAATTGGAGCAGCTAAAAATACTTTCATATTAACAGTTAAACTGGGTAGTACTATGGCAACAGCACTGGTGGATAGTGGTAGTACTACTACTTTTATCTCTCCTCAAATGGCTAGCAAATTAGATGTTATTCCCAGTCCAACTCCAAAAACTAAAGTGGTGGTTGCTAGTGGAGGAATTCTCTGGAGTGAGTTTCAAGCAAAGAACTGTCAATATGAAATACAAGGCCATGCCTTTAAGGACAGTTTTAGAGTGTTGAAGTTAAAAAGCTATGACATCATATTAGGAGTGGATTGGTTGAGGAAGTATAGCCCCATTCAAATGGATTTTATTAAAATGGAAATGAAGATATCTGCTCCTGAAGGGCGGTTTATCACTTTTGTTGATGAAACAGTGCCTCTCACTCCTATTACTGAAGTAACTGATAACACTGAAAAATTAGTGGAACAAGTTGTGTGTGGCCTTTTCTTATTCACCACTTCTGGCCCTGAAATGGTAGCAGCTGCTCAAGAGATACCTGCTGCATTAAAACCACTCCTACACTAGTATGAAAACCTTTTTCAAGAACCTACTGAACTTCCACCCAGCAGGCCATGTGATCACAGAATTCGTTTAGTAGATGGAGCAAAAGTGGTGAACCAAAGGCCCTACCGAATTCCTCAACATCAAAAAGAAATCCTGGAGAAAATTATTTTGGAACTGCTCAGAAATGGAGTTATCAGGCCCAGTACTAGTCCCTTCTCCTCTCCTGTACTGTTGGTCAAGAAAAAAGATGGGTCATGGAGGCTTTGTACTCACTACAGAAAGTTAAATGCTATTACCATCAAAAACAAGTATCCTATACCTATCATTGAAGATCTGTTAGATCAGCTTAAGGGAGCCAAAGTATTTTCAAAATTTGATTTGAGAAATGGTTATCACCAGATCAGAATGGCTGAGGAGGATATACCTAAAACTGCATTTGCAACTCACATGGGACTGTTTGAGTATTTAGTAATGTCCTTTGGACTTACTAATGGACCTCCTACATTTCAGGCTCTGATGAACTTTTTATTTGGTCTCCTTATTGTGGTGGTATTCTTTGATGATATTTTAGTCTTCAGTTTTTTCATGGAAGAGCACCTAGATCATCTCAAACAGGTGTTTGATATCTTGCAAGCAAATAAGATGTATGCCAAGCTAGAAAAATGTTCTTTTGGTCAGACAGAAATTGAATATTTGGGCCATGTCATTAACTCTGAGGGAGTTTCTACTGATCCTGCTAAGATTGAGGCTATTAAAGCATGGCCTGCTCCTACTACTATAACTGAATTGAGAAGTTTCCTTGGATTAAGTGGATATTACAGGAGATTTATCCAAGGATATGGGATAATATGCAGGCCCCTCTTTGATTACTTGAAGAAAGATGCATTTGCTTGGGCACAGGAGCAACAAAAAGCATTTGAAACATTAAAGCAAAAACTCACTAATACCCCTGTGCTGGCCCTACCAAATTTCAAAGAACCATTTGTCTTGGAAGCTGATGCTTGTGGTTATGGTTTAGGAGCTGTATTAATGCAAGAGGGCAGACCACTTGCTTATTTCAGCAAGATTATTGGCCCTAAAGTTGCTGCATTAAGTACTTATGATAAAGAAGCTCTAGCTATCATTGAAGCTGTGAAAAAGTGGAAACACTACTTCTCTGCCACTTCCTTGATTATCAGAACAGATCAAGAAAGCTTGAAGTACATCCAAGAGCAGAAAATTACTGAGGGCATCCAACACAAGCTATTGTTAAAGTTGCTGGGATACAACTTTACAATTAAGTACAAGAAAGGGAAGGAAAATAAGGTTGCAGATGCATTATCTAGAGTGAAACATGCAGTTTCTGCACTGTTTACTACTGCTGCCTCCCCTACCTGGGTTAAAGAAGTGATCAGCAGCTATCAGCAAGATGACAAGGTCAAGGAACTCATTGCTGAGTGCTCAGTGGATAAAAACAGTAACAGTGCTTACTCCTTTAAGAATGGCATATTGAGATTTCACAATAAGATTGTAGTGGGAAAAAGCACTAATCTGAGGCAAGAAATCCTATCCACATTTCACAACTCTGAACTCGGAGGACATTCTGGAGAAAGGGCCACTTATCACAGAGTGATATTAGTGTTCCATTGCCAGGGTATGAAGCAAGATGTGGTAACATTTGTGAAAACTTGTCCAGTGTGCCAATTAAACAAATCTGAACATACTCCTTACCTTGGTTTGTTAGAGCCACTTCCTGTGCCAGACTTTGCATGGGCTCACATCAGTATGGATTTTGTAGAGGGCTTGCCTACATCAGAAAACAAGAACTTAATCTTGGTGGTAGTTGACAGATTCACTAAATACTCTCATTTTATTGCCTTGAAGCGCCCCATCATAGTGCAGTCTGTAGCAAAAGCATTCTCTGACAATGTGTTTAAATTACATGGAATGCCACAAGTGACTGTGACTGACAAAGATCGAATCTTCACTAGCAATCTCTGGCAAAAGTTGTTCAAATCATTGAACATCAAGTTGCACATGAGCACTAGTTATCATCCACAAACAGATGGTCAAACAGAAAGAGTGAATCAGTGTTTGGAGAATTATCTGAGATGTATGTGCTTCCACCAACCAAGGAAATGGCATGGATGGCTAGCCCTAGCTGAGTGGTGGTATAACACTTCCTTCCATACATCTCTGCAAATGACTCCTTTCCAAGCTCTTTATGGCTTTCCACCTCCTATGGTAGCTGAATCAGCTCTGCCTGATACTATTTGTGAGGATAATGAGAACTTGTTGCAGAACAGAGAATTGGCTGTAGAGGTGATAAAGCAAAATCTCTTAAAAGCACAAGCTAGAGTGAAATTCTTTGCTGACAGAAACAGGAAAGAAAGAGAGTTTGTTGTGGGAGAAATGGTCTACCTTAAACTTCAGCCCCACAGACATACTTCTCTCAGTTTGCACAAACACATCAAACTCCACTCTAAATTTTATGGACCATTCAGAGTTATCAGTAAAATTGGGAATCATGCTTACAAGCTGCTTCTGCCTGAGGACTGCCAATTGCATGATACTTTCCATGTCAGTTAGCTGAAGAGGCATATTGGCCCAAAAGTGGTGCCCTCCTCCAAACTGCCTTTGGTGGGTAGTGATGGCACAATTAGAATTGAACCTGAAGCAATTCTGGAGAGGAAGCTAATTCCAAGAAATCAAGGTAATATAAGTATTCCAGTTGTAAGATGGTTGGTGAAATGGGCAAATCTACCTCCAGAAGAAGCAACATGGGAAGATTCAGCTTTCATTCAGAAGATTTTTCCTGCATTCAGAGCTTGAGGGCAAGCTCCAGCTCAATTGGGGGGTATTGTCAAGCCCAAGTATGAATCTCCCCTGTTCCTGCGTGCCAGTTGAGTCTACAACTGTCCATCTCGCATCCTACGGTCATCAGTCAAAGATAACGGTTCACTTAAGTTGATTTCTCTCCTTCGTCGATCGATCATCCAATGGCTCAGGATGCGCACAAGAGGCTGTTCATCGTCCGACAAGCCACGTGCTCTGCTTTTCTGCTTTTTCACTTTCAGCTACTGTAATGGCTATATAAGCCAGCTCTCTCTTTCATTTTGAGGCATGTAAAAGATTATTGGGTATAAACCACAGCCGCTGGTGGCGAGCTACCTACTTTCCCCTTTCTATGCAATGAAAACCCTAGCTCAATTCTCCCAAATTATCGCCTAAAATCGAGTAGTTCATGCTTAAATTCAGTTGATCAGGGCTCTGGTCCTGACATTAGGTCAAGAAACCAAAAGTTGATGCAAATTTTGACAGCAATGCGTGTTCAGCGGTGATCACCTTCATACTTAGTCTTGTTGGTCATGGACTAAAAATTATCATGTTATGTTATGTGTAAACTTGATATGTATGTATATCTGTGGTGTGCCTGAGATGCTCCAGTTTGGCATGCACTACAAATTTTGTGCCTAGGATAGTCCAGTGACTCAAATATTTGTGCTTGGGGTGACTAGAAATGATCATGTCATGTATAACTTAATATGTATGCCTGGGATGCTCCAGTTTCACAAGTACGAAAAAAGTTCTGCCTAGGATGTTCAAGTTTCTCCAATACTTGTGCTTGTGATGGTCCATTTTGAAACGTGCTCATATTTGTGCTAAGATCGTCCAGTTTGACATGTATGTGAAATATTTGTGCATGGGATTGTCTAGCTTGACATGTACTGACCAACAGATTTTCTTGCATAATTAGTGATATAATAGAAGCCAGCATTTTCTACTTAAATATACATGCAGTACATTGGTGCAAAGAGGGGGCATCAGCTGTGAAGATTTTTTTTTCGAGAGTACGTCAATGGCGTACCATATTTTTATAGGAGCTGTGAAGATTTGAGAGTAGGCTTATTTACTGAGTAAAAAACGTTTGGATATGAAGAAAGCTGAGGTGGTAAATGCAACAGTCCTATTTCATATCCAACTAGTAGCAGGGGTTTCTTTGAATATGTACATTAAGTGGTCTGGGGTCCTCCACTCAAATCTGTACCATCCATGATTGATTTGATGGCCCAGATAGATTTTTCTATTTTTGCATCACAAGGCCAGATTCTATTGTAGTTGCTCCTGGATCAAGGGTTTGCTTCGTACCGTTTAAGTGGCGTTGATTCGTTCGTCAAGCAGCCAACCCCGTTGGCTGGGATGAGGGTTTCCTTCACGTGCCGTATTCATTCATCAAGCAGATCCTCTATGAAGAAGACTAGCAGTTGGGGCGCGCCCATGGCGCGCCTCCTGAAAGGAAGTTTGGGCGTTGCCAACTTGTCGGTGCCCTTTTCATTGCTTCTGTTGCTCCTTACATGTACATGAACATTAGCATATTTTAGTACGGCTGATTGATTATAATCAGTGACAGTAATTCAGATATGATACTAAAATGACAATTGGACTGCTAATTATATCAGATTCAGTAATGTTCAGTGCACAACCATGAACAGTTGGTAGCATAGTTTCTATAACACAGAATTGATCTTACAAAAAGAGAACAAATAGTACATCAAAAGTGGATGCCCGGACAACTGGTAGCATAGAACACAAAATTAATCATGTTGGTTACACTTAAATTCTTATCAAAAGAGAGAAAATAGCACATCAAAAGCAGATGCCCGGATGACCTTGTCCATTTCAGGAAGGTCGAAATGCTCGATTAGCATGGAGGTGGGTGTTGTCATGGCGGCAGTACTATTGGTTGCATGGCGCCCGTTGGACGTCGGCGAGGAGACTTGGGGGAGTACTTCTCATTTTTTTAGATAAAGTAAAAATGTTATACGTAACCATAAGTAATGTATTTAGCTTACGATTGGGTGGCAAGGGTTTTTTTTAGCACCTACCCACACATCACCTAGCATTGGTGCTAGGTAATTTCGCCTACCTGCAGTGTTTGGTTAGCATCTAGTGATGTAGATACTCTAAGCCATAGCCTGGTGTTGTCCGAAACAAAATGTATACTTTCTCACAAGAAGTATTGCCTGATTAAGGATAATTGGACTCGCCCTAGCACATAACAGTCACACGGAAATAGTTTATATGATATTCTGGAATGACGGAAGAGAAAATGTAAGGGGCGTGCTACCTCTTGAACACTGCGTTGGTTTTCCCTTGAAGAGGAAAGGGTGATGCAGTAAAGCAGCGTAAGTATTTCCCTCAGTTTTTGAGAACCAAGGTATCAATCCAGTAGGAGGCCACGCACGAGTCCCTCGCACCTACACAAACAAATAAATCCTCGCAACCAACGCGATAAGGGGTTGTCAATCCCTTCATGGTCACTTACGAGAGTGAGATCTGATAGATATGATACGATAATATTTTTGGTATTTTTATGATAAAGATGCAAAGTAAAATAGAAGCAAAATAAAAAGGCAACGGAAATAACTTGTTGATGGGAGATTAATATGATGGAAAATAGATCCGGGGGCCATAGGTTTCACTAGTGGCTTCTCTCAAGAGCATAAGTATTTACGGTGGGTGAACAAATTACTGTTGAGCAATTGACAGAATTGAGCATAGTTATGAGAATATCTAGGTATGATCATGTATATAGGCATCACGTCCGAGACAAGTCATCAAAAACCAAGCACTACGCGCATGCTCCTAGGGGGATAGATTGGTAGGAAAAGACCATCGCTCGTCCCCGACCGCCACTCATAAGGAGGACAATCAAAGAACACCTCATGTTTCAAATTTGTTATATAACGTTTACCATACGTGCATGCTACGGGACATGCAAACTTCAACACAAGTATTTCTCAAATTCACAACTACTCAACTAGCACAACTTTAATATCACTATCTCCATATCTCAAAACAATCATGTGACGCCCGGATAATTAGGCTACAGTAATCCCACGTTAATGTCACCACGTCACCTCGGTTACTATTGCTAACCCGCGTTGATTCGAAACCGATTCAAATTCAAATTTAAAATAAAGTCAAATAATTAAAGATTTCAAATGACAAAACTAAAATGGTCTATTTGTGACAAATAATCCCTAGCTAATAATGGTGGAGAAACCACACCTTTATAAAATATTTAAATACTATTAGATGAATAAAACAGTAGCGAAAACTATTATCTAAATACTTTTAAATTCAAATAATTACGAAACTATTTTTGTTTGGGTAGCAAGTTAGTCTGGCTGTGGCATATTTGGTAACAGCAAATTAGGTGCCATTTTGGTACTTTGCAATGTTAAAATAAAATATGAAAACACAAACTAAAACAGAAAAGAAAATTTATTAATAAATAAAAGGAAGCAATGGGGGGGCAACCCCCCTCGCTGGGCCTCGACCCAGTTGGCCACTGGGCCAGCCAGGCCGGCCCACCTGGCCTCCCATAACTCCCCCCACGCCCCTGAGTCATAACCCTAACCTATCCACGCCCCCACTCGCTTCCCCACGTTCCCCCACTCCCCTCGCTCCCTCGTCTCCACCCCCTCGACCCGATCTGGATCGGGGCGCTGCGCCCCCCTCCGCCACCACTGCCGCGGCGACGCCCTTCCTCGCCGGCGCCCCGCTATCCCGATCGACTTTGCCGCTGCTCCGGCGAGCACGCCCGCGCCCGAGGGCTGCCGCCTCCGCCCCGTAGCTTCTTCACCGCCTCGACCACCGCGCGACCCGACGCCGCCGCCACCCGACCTCGACCCCGATGGTGCTCCCCGTCTCCATCGCACGTCCCCATCCTCCTCCTCGACACCCGCTGCCATTTGACCCTACGGCCCCGCCGTGAGCGCCCTCCTCCTCTCCCCTCTTCCCCTGTCACCGTGCGCCCGAGGCCGTGCTCGCTCGCGGGCTCCCCGCGCTCGTCGCGCCTCCCCTGGATGGCCATCGCGCCCGACCCCGTGGCCACCACTAGCCGTCGCCACGCCAGTCGCGCGCCCGACCGCACCTCGCGACCGCCGCCCCTCCATCCCGCTCACCAGCCCCGCCCGCGCCTGCTTCTTGCGCCGGCCGCCTTTGCCCCTGTCGCGCCGCCCGCATCCGCCCCTAGCCGCTCACAGCCGCTGCGCGCGCGTGCATCCGTGCTTGGCCGCGCCCCGGCGCGCCCCCACGCCCCACCGCACGCCACTGCTCCCGCTGCCCCGCCGCGCCTCGCGCCATTATCGGCCACGCCGCGCCTCGTCGGCCCCTCCTTGCTCGCCGCCGTTCGCCGGGCCCCCTCCTGACCCGCCGCTGATGGCCCCGGCCTCGCATCGCTAACGGGCGGGCTGTGGCTACGCCCGCATGCCCGTCCCCAGCGCCCGCTAGGCCTTCCCAGGCCAATGACATGTGGGGCCTAGCCCTAGAACGTTTTTCTTAAATAAAAGAAAATAAAATAAAATGAATTAATAAAATTAATAATTAAATTAATTAGTGAATTAATTAAGTTAATAAAGCATGTTTAATTAATCTAATTAACTAGTTAGTTTAATTAAAATAGTAATTAGATTAGCTAAATCCTAATTAACCTAAACAGTGTATGACAGGTGGGACCCACACGCCAGTTTGACCCAGTCAACGTCCTGTTGACTGCTGACGTCATGCTGATGTCATGATGCTGTCAGCATGTACTATTCTGGATAATGTTGAATTAAATTAATTAAATAAATTCTAAAAATGATTTAAAACTTTAGAAAATCATATAAAATAAATTGTAGCTCGGATGAAAATACTTTGTACATGAAAGTTGCTCAGAACGATGAGAGGAATCCGGATATGTAGCCCGTTTGTCTGCCACACATCCCTAGCATAGCAAACTCGCAACTTTCCTCCTCCGGTTCATCTGTCCGAAAACGCAAAACACCGTGAATACTTTCCCGGATGTTTCCCCCCTTCGTCGGTATCACCTACTACCGCGTTAGGGCACACCTAGCAACGCTCATTGTCATGTCATGCATCGTCATGCATATGTTTGCATTATATTTATTGTTTCTTCCCCCTCTTCTCTCGCTAGACACCGAGACCGACGCCGCTGCTACCCAGTACGACTACGGTGTTGACGACCCCTCCTTCTCGGCTGAGCTTCCAGGCAAGCCCCCCTGATCATCAGATATCGCCTATTCTTCTCTATACTGCTTGCATTAGAGTAGTGTAGCATGTTACTGCTTTCCGTTAATCCTATTCTGTTTCATAGCCTGTCCTTGCTACTACTGTTGCTACCCTTACCTGCAATCCTAAATACTTAGTATAGGATGCTAGTATTCCATCAGTGGCCCTACATTCTTGTCCGTCTGCCATGCTATACTACTGTGTCGTGATCACTCGGGAGGTGATCACGGGCATATGCTATATACTTTATAATGTTGCATTACTTATGATATTGTTCGGGGATGGGGGCTGAAGGGGCAGGTGGCTCCATCCCGGTAGAGGTGGGCCTGGGTTCCCGACGGCCCCCGACTGTTACTTTGAGGCGGAGCGACAGGGCAGGTTGAGACCACCTAGGAGAGAGGTGGGCCTGGCCCTGATCGGCATCCGCAGTTACTTCAAAATAACACACTTAACGAGTTCTTGGTATTTGATCTGAGTCTGGCCATTTGGTCTATACGCACTAACCAACTACGCGGGAAAGATATGGGCACTCGACATCGTGGTATCAGCCGAAGCCTTCGTGACGTCAGCGACTGAGCGGCGCGCGCCGGATTGGTCCGCATAACGCAACTTCCTTTGAAATGGAGGTTGCTAGGTCTGCTTCCGGCCGCCCTCGCAACGTGCAGGTGTGCAATGGGCGATGGGCCCAGACCCCTACGCCATAGGATTTAGACCGGCGTGCTGACCTCTCTGTTGTGCCTAGGTAGGGCTGCGACGTGTTGATCTTCCGAGGCCGGGCATGACCCAGGAAAGTGTGTCCGACCAAATGGGATCGGGCGTGTTGGGTTATGTGGTGCACCCCTGCAGGGAAGTTTATCTATTCGAATAGCCGTGATCTTCGGTAATAGGACGACTTGGAGTTGTACCTTGACCTTATGACAACTAGAACTGGATACTTAATAAAACACACCCTTCCAAGTGCCAGATATAACCCGGTGATCGCTCTCTAACAGGGCAACGAGGAGAGGATCGCCGGGTAGGATTATGTTATCCGATGCTACTTGGTGAACTTACCATCTACTCTCTTCTACATGCTGCAAGATGGAGGCTGCCAGAAGCGTAGTCTTCGACAGGACTAGCTATTCCCCTCTTATTCTGGCATTCTGCAGTTCAGTCCACCGATATTGCCCCTTTACACAGATACCCATGCATATGTAGTGTAGATCCTTGCTTGCGAGTACTTTGGATGAGTACTCACGGTTGCTTCTCTCCCTCTTTTCCCCCTTTCCATTCTACCTGGTTGTCGCAACCAGATGCTAGAGCCCAGGAGCCAGACGCCACCGTCGATGACGACTCCTACTACACCGGGGGTGCCTACTACTACGTGGAGGCCGCTGACGACGACCAGGAGTAGTTTAGGAGGATCCCAGGGAGGAGGCCTGCGCCTCTTTCGATCTGTATCCCAGTTTGTGCTAGCCTTCTTAAGGCAAACTTGTTTAACTTATGTCTGTACTCAGATATTGTTGCTTCCGCTGACTCGTCTATGATCGAGCACTTGTATTCGAGCCCTCGAGGCCCCTGGCTTGTATTATGATGCTTGTATGACTTATTTATGTTTTTAGAGTTGTGTTGTGATATCTTCCCGTGAGTCCCTGATCTTGATCGTACACGTTTGCGTGCATGATTAGTGTACGATTGAATCAGGGGCGTCACAAGTTGGTATCAGAGCCGACTGCCTGTAGGAATCCCCCTTTCACACTCCTTGGACGAAGTCGAGTCTACACATTGCAAAACTTTTACTAACATGGTTGTGTGGCTTACAGGCCCATGTCGCCATCGGGTGGTATTAGGATCGTTTACTCCTCGTTCTATACTCTGGGACTCTGATCTCTCTTCTATTCGGGTTAAATGATTTTTACTAACTCCGACTCTAGGTTCTCGTAACTACTTCCTCCCGGAGAGCCCCTCACTCCAGATGATTGCTTAGTACCCAGAAGATTTCAAAGATACTCTTCGATGTTCTCTCGAGGCCTTGTGCCTATCGCTTTTGCAATTCCCTTCCAACGATAAACCCCTATGGATGACCACGTACATTTGTCATTCATACAATCATCCCCCGATGATCATCTTATTACCAGATACCCCGAAATACTCTCTATTGTTCCGAGAATACTTGGTGCCTACCGACTTGCAGTTCTTTGTCACGTGAATGCCCCTACGGATAAATCCTCGCACTTGTCGAGTGTCTGCTCATCCCTAGTTGTTCATGTATTTTACAAAAGTCTTCAAAATACCATTCGATCTTCCGAAAATCCTCAGGGGCCTTTTGCTCTTGAAATTCTTGCTTACTTGCATTATGGTTAATCCCATAAGTCTAGTAATCTTATTGACATCCTTTTGTCATTATCATTTTGAGTTCGTTGATACAATATGTTGCGGTTGCTTGCAATCCTCAACCGAATCATAGAATTCACCCTTCTGGCTCAGACATCATTTTAAACATGAGCTGGATCTCGACCAATCAAATTGCCATCGATTGCACCCCTAGGCCTACTCAACTTATCCATCCTTAATTAGAGCGTTTGCTCCTGATCCCTTCATTTGGAAATCATAATTCCTTTGCAATTGAGCTTTAAACTAGTCAGTTGTTTCTATAATTCAATGTCCTGGCATTGTTTTCTTCCTCTGTTGTGTGCCGATACTCACATCAGCTCTATTATGGAACGTCAGATCCTTTGTTGAATTATCCTCTGACAGTGTCCTTTGTATACAAAAACCTCGAGAAGTTCTTTCCCTGATATATAATGCCGTTGGTAAATCCTATTCTCTGATTTGGCCAACCATGCTCTACTTTTGAGCTGGTGATATTTACTCTTGAAGCTTGTGGTATATGTTTCTAAGATGCCTCGCTGGGTTGAACCTATACCTTCCCTAAAATCGCATGAACTTGAAAGTTTACACAAGTCATATCATTCTGGAGTTTTACCAGATAATTTTGTGCTCTACAACTTCTTCGAAGACGAGAAGTAAATGAAAGGTTAGGCATTGAAGAAGTGGGAGTCGACCCTGAACCTTCGTGTTCATGCCCATGGACCCAATGTGGAACTTATCATGTGAAAGATCGTGGATGTCGCCTAGAGGGGGGGTGAATAGGCGCTTTAAAATAATTACGGTTTAGGCTTGAACAAATGCGGAATAAACCTAGCGGTTAATTTAACAAGCACAAAACCTACAACAACTAGACTCACCTATGTGCACCAACAACTTATGCTAAGCAAGATAATCAACTAAGTGATAGCAAAATATATAACAAGAAACAATATGGCTATCACAAAGTAAAGTGCATAAGTAAAGGGCTCGGGTAAGAGATAACCGAGGCACGCGGAGACGACGATGTATCCCGAAGTTCACACCCTTGCGGATGCTAATCTCCGTTTGGAGCGGTGTGGAGGCACAATGCTCCCCAAGAAGCCACTAGGGCCACCGTAATCTCCTCACGCCCTCGCACAATGCAAGATGTCGTGATTCCACTAAGGGACCCTTGAGGGCGGTCACCGAACCCGTACAAATGGCAACCCTTGGGGGCGGTCACCGAACCCGTACACTTTGGTAACCCTTGGGGGCGGTCACCGGAACCCGTCAAATTGCTCGAGGCGATCTCCACAACCTAATTGGAGACCCCGACGCTTGCCCGGAGCTTTACACCACAATGATTGAGCTCCGAACACCACCAACCGTCTAGGGCGCCCAAGCACCCAAGAGGAACAAGCTCAAGGGCACCAAGCACCCAAGAGTAATAAGCTTCTCAACTTGTAACTTCCACGTATCACCATGGAGAACTCAAACCGATGCACCAAATGCAATGGCAAGGGCACACGGAGTGCCCAAGTCCTTCTCTCTCAAATCCCACCGAAGCAACTAATGCTAGGGAGGAAAAAGAGAGGAAGAACAAGAAGGAGAACACCAAGAACTCCAAGATCTAGATCCAAGGGGTTCCCCTCACAAAGAGGAGAAAGTGATTGGTGGAAATGTGGATCTAAATCTCCTCTCTCTTTTCCCTCAAAAACTAGCAAGAATCCATGGAGGGATTGAGAGTTAGCAAGCTCGAAGAAGGTCAACAATGGGGGAAGAACACGAGCTCAAAGGATGAGGTTCATTGGGGAAGAAGACCTCCTTAGATAGTGGGGGGAACAATCCAACCGTTACCCCCACTTCAGCCCCGCAGAGAGCGGTACTACCGCTTGGCCAGTGGTACTACCGCTTGCCCCTATAAGCGGTACTACCGCTCCCCCTCGCGGTACTACCGCTGGGCCCAGAGCGGTACTACCGCGGTGGCAGGGCGGTACTACCGCATACGAGCGGTACAACGGCCCCCACTGCCGTGGCCAGTACCGTAAAACCCGACACGAAAAAGACCCCTCGAATCGAGGCGGTACTAGCACGAGACCGCATCAGTACTACGGCTGGGGCCACCAGCGGTACTACCGCTCTAGAGCGGTACTACCGCTTGTAGTACCCAAGCGGTACTACCGCTCCGGCCCGCGGTACTACCGCTATGAAACCAAAACTGCCATAACTTCTGCATATGAGCTCTGAATTGAGCAAACTCAAGCTAGTTGGATAGAGGAAGACGAGTAGCATCAAAACAGCGACTAGTTATAGTAAGAAGAGGCAGGGGAGGTATGCCAACAAATAGAGGAGTGAAACCTCCAACCGAGAAGAACCGGCATAACCTCCAACATCGAAAACATCATAGAAGATGCGAGTGAACTCCGTTTTCGATGAACTCGAGCTTGTCATCAAGATGACCATAAGCTCCAAAACTCACAAAGAGAAGAACCAAACAAGAACCAATAAAGATGATGCAAGGATGCAATGGTTTGAGCTCTCTATGAACGATACGATCAAGCTACTCATCGAGAGCCCCCCTTGATAGTACGGCAATCGTCCTATAACCCGGTCTCCCACCTAGCATCATGAGACCGGTAAAATAGAAAACCTATCAAGAGCAAACCTTTGCCTAGCACATGGTCCACTTGAGCTAGATGATGACGATCTTGACTCCCTCAAGTTGGACCACCTTTCTTGGTTGCGTTGGCTCGATGAAGACTAGTTGATTGCTCCCCCATGCTCCACTATGGGTGAGCCACTCTTCCGCACATCTTCACAAGTCCATTGTCACCACAATGGACGGCAAGCTTCAAGCATTTGATCTCTTCATGATGCTTCACTTGAACTTGCACATCGCAACATCTTCACAAGTCCATTGTCACCACAATGGACGGCAAGCTTCAAGCATTTGATCTCTTCATGATGCTTCACTTGAACTTGCACATCGCAACATCTTCACAAGTCCATTGTCACCACAATGGACGGCAAGCTTCAAGCATTTGATCTCTTCATGATGCTTCACTTGAACTTGCACACCGCAACCTAACCCCACAAAGAACTCTCACGAAAATCATGGGTTAGTACACAAAGCGTAATTGACAATGCTTACCACACCATGGGATCGCTTGATCCCTCTCGGTACATCTTCTACGCTTTGTGAGTTGATCAAGTTGATTCACTCTTGACTTAGTCTTGATCAACCATGAATCTTTTCAACTCTCTTCATTTGGATGATGTCTTGAAGATATACATGAATGATCACACAATCTTCTTCTCCAAGACATGCTTGCAATAAGCTCAACTCTCACATGACCAATCTTTGGATAATTCCTTAATAACACCTTGGTCACCACATAAACTCCTTGAAACCAACACATGAACTTCAATAAATGCCTATGGACAAATCCTTCAAATATAACTCAAGGCAACCATTAGTCCATAGAGATTGTCATCAATTACCAAAACCAAACATGGGGGCACCGCATGTTCTTTCATCATGGAAGCTTCTTGCAAAAGTATTGAATCATTTGAATAATTCCTCCGGAGTCATTATATTGGATCCCTTGCAGCTATGGTTCCGACCATGCTAACTTTAATTAATATATTCCTGAAAGGAAACCATTCCAGTGCCTCATCTATTTTGACAAGGTTAAAGTATCTGCTATCGTTACTCAACAATCCAGTTCAGTTTCTATCCTGATCAACTTTCGAGTATTACCCCCTGGTATCTCGAGGATACCAACCCATTGCACTTCATCTTATGAATTTCTGATGAAGTAATACCTTTCCCTATCATAGTCACTCCACGAGTTCTAGGTTGTCGTCAACCGAGAACACCAAATAGTGAATCGAGTCCGCACTGTGATTCGACAACTCTTAGTAATCTTCATTGCTTACGCGTTTTGTACTCGATCATGTCATTCCCAACTGGTTGACTACATCATCATCGTCAGGCTCACTGCTTGACCATTCTACCTATGTCCTTCATCCCCGGGACACAATCCCGACAGTGCTCTAAGCTTACATCAAACTTTCCGCATAATATTGTTGTCTTGAGAGACAACTCTGTATTATGAGATGGCATCTTATCTATGGTTATAGTAACCTTTTGCTTCATCATTAACTTGGTGTGATGTCGTCGCCGATCGATTACATCTTCTTGAAACCTCTCGATAAATGTGTAGTGATCATCGTCAACATTTTAACTTCTTCCGAGACGTACATTGAGTTCCTGATGACAAATTCCATGCTTGCCCCCTCGATGATATGTGTTAACATCGACAACATTATTGATCTCCCTCCCAACACAAAACTTGTTCTAGTTTTGCATGGTACCTTGAGTTCCTTGCTATCCAACTTATGTTATGTTCTACCTTGAAGTGTTACTGTCTTTTATGTCAAGGATGTTGTGAGGACTACTCCACCTCTTAAGGAATTTTTGGTATTGTGATACTTCTCACCCTCACAATTCTTTCTTGGTCCCCGTGTTGATTTTAACCGGGATACCAACACGTGAACCGTGCTGCTTGGATTCTGTACCTCTAGCAACCCTATTGCTTTGAAGTTAATGGTCGATAGTTTCATTCTAAGTCTATTGCTTATTGAATCATCATTCAAACATTGATCGTGCTACCTAGTCCAGATTTCCGGGTGCCCCTTCTATCATTGCTATATTGTGTATGTTTTCCTCGAGCATACATCATTATATCATTTGATCTGACTAATGTTATCTCCTCCTTCACATAACTGTGGAAATCTGTCTTTTTGGAAATCTCAATAAATTGTCACTGAGTCAATCAGCCACCTCCTCACCTCTCCTTGGTTTAATGATGAACTCTTATTTTGGAACTCGCTTCCATAGTTCATTTCCCGAGAACCTTAAAATGTTGTCTCGTCAATTTGTGTCCCACCTTTTCTTCCCAGACATCCTGAGTCTGAGGTATCCTAACACCGATCAGATCTGAATCTCGGTCAGATATGATGGTTGGAACACTTTCCAAGAGTCACAACATTGGTCTTTATATGACCCGGTAAGGTGATGTCATGCCTAGCACACCTGACCGGAGGACCTATTGTTATAGTTTCCATCTTAGCAAGGTTAACCATTCTTCCATGAGGAAATTGTGAGACTTATTCTATAAGTTGTTCCTAATGAATCCTTTGTATATCCAAGTCCGACCTTTGCCTGAAGACCATGTCAATGCTATCTCAAAGCATGTCTATGGTACTCCGATTTTCAATAAGAACATTTGAAGCCCAATGCTAAATGTTTCTTGCTCAATTATCCAAACACCGCTGTATGGGTAGTGTCATGAAGTTTCTCTCCCCTTACCTAAAGGGTTTTCTACATTATATCTTTTCATAGATATCAGGCTCTGCTTGTCCATGGGGAGGATATGCCCCTGAAATATGTGTTTAAACACATTTTTCCTTTCCATTGCTCTGTTTAACCTGATAATCATATTTTCCTTTCCATTGTTTGGTTTAACCTTTCTTGTGATCTATATGATCTAAGCAGTAATAATTCACTACTTATGTAAACACATCGTTGTACAACTCTGTCTGTGAGACCCTGTTTCTACTGTTGATGACATTTTGGTAACCGCCGATGGACGAGAACCTTGCCTATTGGCCCACCTCGTTCAACGAGCAGGAAAATGCTTCTCTTCATCCCTCGCCCTTGGTACCGATGTTGTTGCCGACAGAACCGACAAACTATCCTCTGACATGCCTTGCTTACATGATCAGGCAAGATGTCACCGCCCTTCCTACTTTTAACCCACATGGTGGGCCCATAACCCACAGTTCTACAGGATCGAAGCCTGACTCTCCTATACTCCCTGTTGACAAAGTTATCCTTGCTCTTGGTTTCGTAGGTAATTCGCGAGCCACCTTCCTAGTGATCTATTCGGGTATCAGACGCAATACTTATTCTCGTTGCTCTGAACCCCTTTTCACACTCCGTTTCTGGCAACGAGCGATTGCATGCCCGCTCGGAACTTCTCATGCGACCTTCATACTTTGCTCTCGATATATTATTAAGTTTCAATTTGGGAGTTACCTTCCGCCACCTCCCCGATGTTATCTACCAGATAGACAACCTTGCAGAGGTCCGTTCTCCCGGATACCCCCCTATTCTTTCGTCAGTACGATGGAGTTCTCGTAGAAAGGACGACAACTTCATCATGATGACCTGAAGCAGAGGACTGAAGACATCAATGTAATGGATCGACCTCTTCAAGAAGAGCAACTATGACCGAGAAGAATCGTTAGAATTTCGTAACCAGATCCCTTCCCCTTATAACCGCTCCTAAATCTCGGGACGAGATTTCTTGTAGTGGAGGAGAATTGTGACGCCCGGATAATTAGGCTACAATAATCCCACGTTAATGTCGCCACATCACCTCGGTTACTATTGCTAACCCGCGTTGATTCGAAACCGATTCAAATTCAAATTTAAAATAAAGTCAAATAATTAAAGATTTCAAATGACAAAACTAAAATGTTCTATTTGTGACAAATAATCCCTAGCTAATAATGGTGGAGAAACCACACCTTTATAAAATATTTAAATACTATTAGATGAATAAAACAGTAGCGAAAACTATTATCTAAATACTTTTAAATTCAAATAATTACAAAACTATTTTTGTTTGGGTAGCAAGTTAGTGTGGCTGTGGCATATTTGGTAACATCAAATTAGGTGACATTTTGGTACTTTGCAAAGTTAAAATAAAATATGAAAACACAAACTAAAACAGAAAAGAAAATTTATTAACAAATAAAAGGAAGCAATGGGGGGCAACCCCCCTCGCTGGGCCTCGACCCAGTTGGCCACTGGGCCAGCCAGGCCGGCCCACCTGGCCTCCCATAACTCCCCCCACGCCCCTGAGTCCTAACCCTAACCTATCCACGCCCCCACTCGCTTCCCCACGTTCCCCCACTCCCCTCGCTCCATCGTCTCCTCCCCCTCGACCCGATCTGGATCGGGTGCTGCGCCCCCCTCCGCCACCACTGCCGCGGCGACGCCCTTCCTCGTCGGCGCCCCGCTGTCCCGATTGACTCCGCCGCTGCTCCGGTGAGCACGCCCGCGCCCGAGGGCTGCCGCCTCCGCCCCGTAGCTTCTTCACCGCCTCGACCACCGCGCGACCCGACGCCGTCGCTGCCCGACCTCGACCCCGACGGTGCTCCCCGTCTCCGTCGCACGTCCCCGTCCTCCTCCTCGACACCCGCTGCCATTTGACCCTACGGCCCTGCCGTGAGCGCCCTCCTCCTCTCCCCTCTTCCCCTGCCACCGCGCGCCCGAGGCCGTGCTCGCTCGCGGCCTGCCCGCGCTCGTCGCACCTCCCCTGGATGGCCATCACGCCCGACCCCGTGGCCACCACTAGCCGTCGCCACGCGGTCGCGCGCCCGGCCGCACCTCGCGACCGCCGCCTCCTCCATCCCTGTCACCAGCCCCGCCCGCGCCTGCTTCTTGCGTCGGCCGCCTTTACCCCTGCCGCGCCGCCCGCATCCGCCCCCTGGCCGCTCACAGCCGCTGCGCGCGCGCATCCGTGCTTGGCCGCGCCCCGGCTCGCCGGCGCGCGCCCACGCCCCACCGCACGCCATTGCTCCCGCTGCCCCGCCGCGCCTCGCGCCGTTATCGGCCACGCCGCGCCTCGCCGGCCCCTCCTTGCTCGCCGCCGTTCGCCGGGGCCCCCCTGTCCCCGCCGCCGATGGCCCCGGCCTCGCACCGCTAACGGGCGGGCTGTGGCTACGCCCGCATGCCCGTCCCCAGCGCCCGCTAGGCCTCCCCAGGCCAATGACATGTGGGGCCTAGCCCCAGAACGTTTTTATTAAATAAAAGAAAATAAAATAAAACGAATTAATAAAATTAATAACTAATTAATTAAATTAATTAGTGAATTAATTTAGTTAATAAATCATGTTTAATTAATCTAATTAACTAGTTAGTTTAATTAAAACAGTAATTAGATTATCTAAATCCTAATTAACCTAAACAGTGTATGACAGGTGGGACCCACAAGCCAGTTTGACCCAGTCAACGTCCTGTTGACTGCTGACATCAGCATGTACTATTCTGGATAATGTTGAATTAAATTAATTAAATAAATTCTAAAAATGATTTAAAACTTTAGAAAATCATATAAAATAAACCGTAGCTCGGATGAAACTACTTTGTACATGAAAGTTGCTCAGAACGACGAGACGAATCCAGATATGCACCCCGTTCGTCCGCCACACATCCCTAGCATAGCAAACTCGCAACTTTCCCCATCCGGTTCATTTGTCTGAAAACGCGAAACACCGGGAATACTTTCCCGGATGTTTCCCCCCTTCGTCGGTATCACCTACTACCGCGTTAGGGCACACCTAGCAACGCTCATTATCATGCCATGCATCGTCATGCATATGTTTGCATTATATTTATTGTTTCTTCCCCCTCTTCTCTCGCTAGACACCGAGACCGACGCCGCTGCTACCCAGTACGACTACGGTGTTGACGACCCCTCCTTCTCGGCTGAGCTTCCAGGCAAGCCCCCCCCTGATCACCAGATATCGCCTATTCTTCTCTATACTGCTTGCATTAGAGTAGTGTAGCATGTTACTGCTTTCCGTTAATCCTATTCTGTTTCATAGCCTGTCCTTGCTACTACTATTGTTACCCTTACCTGCAATCCTAAATGCTTAGTATAGGATGCTAGTATTCCATCCGTGGCCCTACATTCTTGTCCGTCTGCCATGCTATACTACTGGGTCGTGATCACTCGGGAGGTGATCACGGGCATATGCTATATACTTTATAATGTTGCATTACTTATGATATTGTTCGGAGATGGGGGCTGAAGGGGCAGGTGGCTCCATCCCGGTGGAGGTGGGCCTGGGTTCCCGACGGCCCCCGACTGTTACTTTGAGGCGGAGCGACAGGGCAGGTTGAGACCACCTAGGAGAGAGGTGGGCCTGGCCCTGGTCGGCGTCCGCGGTTACTTCAAAATAACATGCATAATGAGTTGTTGGTATTTGATCTGAGTCTGGCCATTTGGTTTATACGCACTAACCAACTACGCGGGAAAGATATGGGCACTCGACGTCGTGGTATCAGCCGAAGCCTTCGTGACGTCAGCGACTGAGCGGCGCGCGCCGGATTGGTCCGTGTAACACAACTTCCTTTGAAATGGAGGTTGCTAGGTCTGCTTCCGGCCGCCCTCGCAACGTGCAGGTGTGCAATGGGCGATGGGCCCAGACCCCTGCGCCATAGGATTTAGACCGGTGTGATGACCTCTCTGTTGTGCCTAGGTAGGGCTGCAACGTGTTGATCTTCCGAGGCCGGGCATGACCCAGGAAAGTGTGTCCGGCCAAATGGGATCGAGCGTGTTGGGTTATGTGGTGCACCCCTGCAGGGAAGTTTATCTATTCGAATAGCCGTGATCTTCGGTAACAGGACGACTTGGAGTTGTACCTTAACCTTATGACAACTAGAACTGGATACTTAATAAAACACACCCTTCCAAGTGCCAGATATAACCCGGTGATCGCTCTCTAACAGGGCAACGAGGAGAGGATCGCCGGGTAGGATTATCCTATGCGATGCTACTTGGTGAACTTACCATCTACTCTCTTCTACATGCTGCAAGATGGAGGCTGCCAGAAGCGTAGTCTTCGACAGGACTAACTATCCCCCTCTTATTCTGGAATTCTGCAGTTCAGTCCACCGATATTGCCCCTTTACATAGATACCCATGCATATGTAGTGTAGATCCTTGCTTGCGAGTACCTTGGATGAGTACTCACGGTTGCTTCTCTCCCTCTTTTCCCCCTTTCCATTCTACCTGGTTGTCGCAACCAGATGCTGGAGCCTAGGAGCCAGACGCCACCGTCGACGACGACTCCTACTACACCGGAGGTGCCTACTACTACGTGGAGGCCGCTGATGACGACCAGGAGTAGTTTAGGAGGATCCCAGGCGGGAGGCCTCTGCCTCTTTCGATCTGTATCCCAGTTTGTGCTAGCCTTCTTAAGGCAAACTTGTTTAACTTATGTCTGTACTCAGATATTGTTGCTTCCGCTGACTCGTCTATGATCGAGCACTTGTATTCCAGCCCTCGAGGCCCCTGGCTTGTATTATGATGCTTGTATGACTTATTCATGTTTTTAGAGTTGTGTTGTGATATCTTCCGGTGAGTCCCTGATCTTGATCGTACACGTTTGCATGCATGATTAGTGTACGATTGAATCGGGGGCGTCACAAATCATCAAGCATCAAACTTCTCTTAGTATTCAACACACTCATAAGAAAGTTTTTACTAGTCTTGAATACCTAGCATATTAGGATTATTTAAGCAAATTACCATGTTGTTTAAGACTCTCAAAATAATCTAAGTGAAGCATGAGAGAATAATAGTTTCTATAAAACAAAAGTTACCACCGTGCTCTAAAAGATATAAGTGAAGTACTAGAGCAAAAACTATATAACTCAAAAGATATAAGTGAAGCACATAGAGTATTCTAATAATTTCCGAATCATGTGTGTCTCTCTAAAAAGGTGTGTACAGCAAGGATGATTGTGGTAAACTAAAAAGCAAAGACTCAAATCATACAAGATGCTCCAAGCAAAACATATATCATGTGGTGAATAAAAATATAGCTCCAAGTAAAGTTACCGATGGAAGTAGACGAAAGAGGGGATGCCTTCCGGGGCATCCCCAAGCTTCGGCTTTTTGGTGTCCTTAGATTATCTTGGGGGTGCCATGGGCATCCCCAAGCTTAGGCTCTTGCCACTCCTTGTTCCATAATCCATCATATCTTTCACCCAAAACTTGAAAACTTCACAACACAAAACTTAACCGAAAATCTCATGAGCTCCGTTAGCGAAAGAAAACAAAAGACCACTTCAAGGTACTGTAATGAACTCATTATTTATTTATATTGGTGTTAAACCTACTGTATTCCAACTTCTCTATGGTTTATAAACTATTTTACTAGCCATAGATTCATCAAAATAAGCAAGCAACACACGAAAAACAGAATCTGTCAAAAACAGAACAGTCTGTAGTAATCTGTAACTAACGCAAACTTCTGGAACTCCAAAAATTCAGCCAAAATAGGAAGACCTAGACAATTTGTTTATTGATCAGCAACAATTGGAATCAATATTTTATCACGTTCTGGTGATTTTTAACAATTATTTTCGTGAACAGAAAGTTTCTGGAATTTTCAGCAAGATCAAATAACTATCATCCAAGAAGATCCTATAGGTTTAACTTGGCACAAACACTAATTAAAACATAAAAAGACATCTAACCAGAGGCTAGATCAAAGATTTATTCCTAAACAGAAGCAAAAAGCAAAAAACTAAAAATAAAGTTGGGTTGCCTCCCAACAAGCGTTATCGTTTAACGCCCCTAACTAGGCATAAAAGCAAGGATAGATCTAGGTATTGCCATCTTTGGTAGGAAATTCTTCAAAGAGGCATCTACCATACTTAGGAGTTTCTTTCCTTTTATTAATTATCAAACACTTAGGCACAAGATCGAAAAATTCATTTGTAGCAAATGGTTCCTTAATAATAGCAAAAAGATTGGGATGAATGCTTATAGATTTGAGATCCGCAGGTTCCTTACTAGAGGATTCACCCTTATTTTTAGGAACATACATAAGCTTGGCAATTTTAGTTGGAGGACTTGGGGTATTCTTTACGGAAGAAAAAGCGGTTCCCAAGTTGGTAATGATACCCTCAAGTTTATCGATTCTAGTGGAATCCTGATTTATTTTTTCATTAACTATGGGTTCCTTCTCCTTAATATTTTTCAAAGTGACTCCTACCTTAGATCCATATTGGGTAATTTGGTTGTGGATCTTTTTATCTAAATTTTCAATTAACTCTACGGTAGCAACTTTATTTTCAATAATTTCAAGTCTTTGCATTGCATGCTCCAAAGTTAACATAGTTCCATTAACCAAAAGAGGTTTGAGCCAAACAAATCTATCATAGCATTATAAGAATCAAAACTATGGCTACCCAAGAAATTCCCTCTGGTAATGGTATCAAGGATATATCTGTACCAAGGAGTAGCGCCTACATAAAAATTGCGGAGAAGAACAGAAGTAGATTGCTTCCTGGTAGATCTATTTTGAGCATTGCAAATTCTATACCAAGCGTCTTTTAGATTTTCTCCCTCCCTTTGCTTAAAATTAAGAACTTCATTCTCGGGAGACAACGGAGAAGATCGAGGACTAGCCATAACGACAAGCAAGCGAAAAAGAGGCGAACGGAAAAGAGAGGGCGAATAAAACGGCAAGGGTGAAGTGGGGGAGAGGAAAACGAGAGGCAAATGGCAAATAATGTAATGCGGGAGATAAGGGTTTGTGATGGGTACTTGGTATGTTGACTTTTGCGTAGACTCCTCGGCAACGGCGCCAGAAATCCTTCTTGCTACCTCTTGAGCACTGCGTTGGTTTTCCCTTGAAGAGGAAAGGGTGATGCAGTAAAGCAGCATAAGTATTTCCCCCAGTTTTTTAGAACCAAGGTATCAATCCAGTAGGAGGCCACGCACGAGTCCCTCGCACCTACACAAACAAATAAATCCTTGCAACCAACGCGATAAGGGGTTGTCAATCCCTTCACGGTCACTTACAAGAGTGAGATCTGATAGATATGATAAGGTAATATTTTTGGTATTTTTATGATAAAGATGCAAAGTAAAATAGAAGCAAAATAAAAAGGCAACGGAAATAACTTGTTGATGGGAGATTAATATGATGGAAAATAGACCCGGGGGCCATAGGTTTCACTAGTGGCTTCTCTCAAGAGCATAAGTATTTATGATGGGTGAACAAATTACTGTTGAGCAATTGACAGAATTGAGCATAGTTATGAGAATATCTAGGTATGATCATGTATATAGGCATCACTTCCGAGACAAGTAGACCGACTCCTGCCTGCATCTACTACTATTACTCCACGCATCGACCGCTATCCAGCATGCATCTAGAGTATTAAGTTCGTAAGAACAGAGTAACGCTTTAAGCAAGATGACATGGTGTAGAGGGATAAACTCATGCAATATGATATAAACCCCATCTTGTTATCCTCGATGGCAACAATACAATACGTGCCTTGCTGCCCCTACTGTCACTGGGAAAGGACACCGCAAGATTGAACCCAAAGCTAAGCACTTCTCCCATTGCAAGAAAGATCAATCTAGTAGGCCAAACCAAACTGATAATTCGAAGAGACTTGCGAAGATAACCAATCATACATAAAAGAATTCACAAGATTCAAATATTGTTCATAAATAAACTTGATCATAAACCCACAATTCATCGGTCTCAACAAACACACCGCAAAAGAAGATTACATCGAATAGATCTCCACGAGGGAGGGGGAGAACATTGTATTGAGATCC
Source organism: Triticum aestivum (assembly GCF_018294505.1). NCBI lineage: Eukaryota > Viridiplantae > Streptophyta > Magnoliopsida > Poales > Poaceae > Triticum > Triticum aestivum. The sequence goes on along the minus strand of NC_057799.1, from coordinate 280,346,098 downwards.
AAAAAGAGAGAAGAAGTCGTATAGCTAATAACTATGGACCCGAAGGTCTGAGATAAACTACCTACACATCATCGGAGAGGCTATGGTGTTGATGTAGAAGCCCTCTATGATCGATGCCCCTCCAGCGGAGCTCCGGAACAGGCCCCAAGATGGGATCTTACGGGTACAGAAGGTTGCGGCGGTGGAATTAGGTTTTTGGCTCCGTATCTGGTAGTTTGGGGGTACGTAGGTATATATAGAAGGAAGAAGTACGTCGGTGGAGCAACATGGGGCCCACGAGGGTGGAGGGCGCGCCGGGGGGGTAGGCACGCCCCCCTACCTCGTGGCTTCCTGGTTGATGTCTTGATGTAGGGTCCAAGTCCTCTGGATCACGTTCGTTCCGAAAATCACGTTCCCGAAGGTTTCATTCCGTTTGGACTCCGTTTGATATTCTTTTTCTGCAAAACTCTGAAATAGGCAAAAAACAGCAATTCTGGGCTGGGCCTCCGGTTAATAGGTTAGTCCGAAAAATAATATAAAAGTGTATAATAAAGCCCAATAATGTACAAAACAAAATATAATATAGCATGGAGCAATCAAAAATTATAGATACGTTGGAGACGTATCAGGGCACTGGAGTATAGAAGAAAATTAGAATGTACATATTATCAGTTACCTGTAAATAATAAAGTACTGTTGTATTTTCACTTATCAGACCAGCTGCGAAGAAAGAAAACCTGTCAGGCATGAACAAATTATGATAAACATAGTTAATTTGAAGCAAGCCGATGAAATATTTTAACAATCTATCAGAATGATAGAACTTGTGATGCAGTAAAGGCAGTTTTCTGACATGATCAATTTCAGCTAGCAGAACATATAGATGGAACAAATATTCATGGAAGATGATAACTAACAAAGAAGGAAAAGGTTAATTTCATGGGAACATAAAATTCATCCTCCTGCAACCATAGATGCACAAAATTATTGACAGAAACTGTCCAAGCCATCAGAAATACTGCTTTTTGGGCAGAACAAAGAGATCATGAGGGCACACCCAAATCACCTCTGACCAAAGAAAAAGAGAACAAAAGAGCACAGATACTATCATGATAGCTAACTTTCCGATCATTTCTGTAACATGGGTAGTGCTAACAATGGAACAGAAGAAAATCTTTGTGAAATTGGGTTTACTTAAAAATGCACGCAATGCTATGTTCACTAATTGCTGGATTGACTAAATATTGCTCCCATAGTGAGACGCAAGAATGCAGAACACAAGATATGAAGGAGTGTCGGGAACAAAAGGCAGACTCATTTTCCTGTTCTAGAGACGCCTTCAATTTTCACTACAGCAAATATAGCAAGAATGCTTACAATTTAATGATTGAAGCTTTGGTAGAAAGCGATCTGTTGGGTCTATGGCATTTACAATTCCTGAAAAACATAATGGGCTATCAATTAGCAAAACAGTACAAAATGTCGAGTAAGATTGTTTTCCTTTTCTTTTCTAGAGAGTTAAAAGTGTACAGTGTAGGTGTGAGTATCGCAGAGAACGAACCTATTAGTATGCATCTTGAGAACTGGTGGTTGGTAAGCATGAAAACGTCATGTAGCACAGCCCGGTCTCGTGTTATTAAGTAGTCCATCTCATCCGCAATGATCAATCTGGCAAGCAGTGACATACAGTTCAGGTAGCAGGATCAAAATGGCAAGAAAAGCCATTATCGTACAAGCAGGTTCAAATAGTTCCTACATCCTCCTCCTTAAAGTTTCTTTCTGAGAAAACATACACGGCAGTTGCTGAAGTGGTGACAATTTTCCACTTGCCTTTTTTCAAACCTGGAATTTTCTTTGTGAGAAAATATATTGATCTTACAGAACTATAGCAGAACCTATGTACACATAAATCAATCTTACTGAATTTGTTACATGCCCGCACCCGAAATAGTATGGCTACACCCAAAAGCATAACAAATTCACAAAGGGAAGGACCCGTGGCTTTGGACCTTCGATCCGTTTGTGGGGAAGCAATTTAAAAGTGCTTCGTCAACCGCAAAATATTATGGCTTCGCCACTCATTTAGATCTTTTGTTACATACTGACATATAAATCCAGGGACATGAGTAAAGAAAAATAGAACCTGTGAATGCACAGCTCCTCTAGATAAAATTGTTCTACCTCTTAGTACATAGCCAGACATGGTATATCAGTTAGGAGAATAAAACACAACATAACAATGGGAAGTAAAGAATATTTCACTCTCTAATGACACAAACAGATTAAGTCATAAAAATAAACAAATACTGGTAGTTGTAACCTGAAAAGTATGCACACCCACATACAAGTGTTAAAGGATCTAAAATAACGAGGTGTCCCATTAAGTACCTTGTTAAAGAAATCCGATTCAGCATATGGTGATCTGAGTCCAAGTAAGAGAAATCAGGGATTTTATCCAGAAATTCACATCAAAATCTTCCTCTCTAACCTGAAAGAGAAACATACAAGCAAATATTTCAGCTATTGTATTGTTCAGATAACTTATTCAAACTGGAGAAAGTATGTAGTACCGAGTATGAAAGTTCTCTTATGCATCCAATCAGTAGCTATATCCTACCTAAGATTCTATCAGCCACTCTCAAATACAAAAGCATAGCAGATCGACCCAAGAATTACCATTTTCTTCTTTAGTTCCTTTCACTTCTCCAACTCAAAAGAAAGAGTTGGACAGAACACGGTAAATAAGGCATGAAATAAACAGCACCCACTTCTAATAGCTAATATAAACATTTTACAGATGAAATAGGGAAATCAAAGATTGAATTTAAGCTCATTACTCAGAGTATCTCATAATTACTTTTGTTGAAAATCAGATGAATGGACTCCCATAAACACTAATTCTGACCAGCAACCCTTGTGCGCAATGCGCATAGAGGCCGACATGTATCCCTTCCTCTCTCTCAAGCCCCATGATGACAGGAAGAATCTCCTGCATACTGTGAGCACAGAGAATGATATAAAATGCGATGAGAGCAGCAATGCATTGAAAGAGCCACGCATGAGGCATTTACGTGTACGTGGTGGACTACCATTCTTCTCCTTGTTGAGCAGTGGCAACTGGAACGCAAGCCAGTAAGCCACGATAGTCGGTCTACATACAACAGGGCCACCACCACCAAACAATTTCTGAAAAATCTACCCCAACAAAGAAACAACAGCCTAAACAACACCTAAGCCACCCAAAAAGAGAACATCATGATACAAAAACAAACATGAAGCAATGGCTGCATCCACCACACAGACCACCAATGCACCCCATTCGAGCAGGCACACATCACCAAGAAGCCCGCAATCCACAAACTCGCAGCAACACACATCAAACATCTAGCAGAACAATACAGCAGCAACACTAAAAACCTACATGTTTATTTTGATTATATTTGGGCCCTTCTAGGAGCAACATGTTCTAGATCTCAGGTTTGGTGACACGTTCCAAGTCTAGCTCAATCTGCAAAATTAAATAACATTCAGACATTCTGAATAAGGATAACTGAATGTGAATACAGTAAACATGGGAGTTTCTATGTTTACTTTTTACTCACCAAACAATATGCTTTAGAGAATCAAGAAAAGGATCACTGGTATGCCCATTCTTTCAAAAGCTTCAACCAAATGTTGCATTCAATATCCCTGGGCTAGGCAAATATATATCTGAACAGATATTGAGTATATCTGAACAGATATTGAGTGATGTCAAATTGTCAATAGCTCCAACACATTTCCATTTTGCAGCTTCTAACCAAAAGCACTACAAAAGGCAAGACAATAAAGAGAGGTGATTTGACCATAAACCCATAATAGTGATAAAAAGAACAATATCTAGTTATCTGCACAAGTAGATAGCTCCCATGTAAGATGAGGTTACATGATTTTTTTGGTTGCATCACACAAGCTCCTTAACTGTAAGTTAGATTACATGTACCAACAAATTCAAACATAAAAGTGTTGTGATTCTATTGGTTTTTTATGTCCACCGTGCAGGGCATAAACCTTCTTACATTATTGTTGTACTCTTATCAAATAAAAATTCAACAACTTAGACATCAGATCCGATAGAATCAGAATTTTTTTGTGATTTGGATACGCACGCAACATCTGTAATATTTTTCCTTGAGATCTAAATACATCTCTCATCTTATTTCATCCTTTTTTTAGTAAAAAATCTGAAAAATGTAACCTAAAATTTCATGCAGCTAAAAAATTGAGATATTGTTCAACTTTCATAACCTCAAAATGCATGGCTAATTACCAATTAGGATGTACAGTACAAATGTATAAGTTGTAAAATTAATTAATTATGTCGAAGCTCATGACAAACAAATAATGTCGTGGTGATGGTTGTATCAAATGGCAAGAGAGAATCTACAGAGCAATGCAATTATGCAAGAAATTAGCACCAGAAACTATATATATGTGACTCGGTCTAACACTCCAGACTTGCATAGCATCACATCAATCTCAAATCATTCATGACAAATCAAACAAAAATAGCACCGACAGGGCAATGAAGCCATACCTATTGAACACTCAAGAAAGATGAATTGGTTCATGGAAAGCTTTGCGTAAAATAGATCACCTCTTGAAGAGTCTCTTCCCTAAAAGGCTGCAACTCCAAGAGCATTTTCTGAAAAAAGGGAGGAGAATGACACAAAAAATGACATGCGGAGGAAAGGAAGGAAAGAGATGCGGGCACATATAGTCGAGCTTCCGGCGGATCGTCTCTCCGGCAGCACGCACGAGGGATGAGGACGACTGCGGCGACACCACAGACTGCTCGACCTCCTCGTTCGTTTCTCTCCATCCCCAGCTTGTCCCCATCCTACGCGAGCTTCGGATCGAGGACATCGTGGGGCGGGATTAGCGCGACCATGTGCTAGGACTGGAGGCGCAACGAGACTTGGTGTCGCGGGCGAGGATGCGGAACTGACAACGGCTCCTTCCTCTCACCCATGGCCTCCCACGGCAACCTCGTCCGAGTTGTGCTCGTCCTCGTGCGGCTTGCTCGGGACGAGAGCTCACGGCAGGGGAGAGGGGATGAGGTCGACGGTGGTGGGGAGAAGGTAAGGAGAGGAGAGAAGAGAAGGTGGTGGCGGCTGTGGGGGAGGCAGCCGTTGAGTGGCAGCGGCGGCAACTGACAAGGGAGAGGAATCGGGGAGATAAGGTTGGGGAGCGGGGGCTGGGCCTGGGCATCCGTTTCTCTCTGTGCTATTTTATTTTCACCTCGACACAGTAAAAGACAGTGCACATCGCCAGGGATCGCCATTTACGTGACCCTTATTGTGTTTGATTGGGAGGTTAGATTGGGCAACCACGTATAAGTGCATGTCCATATAATAACGACGTGTGAAAGGTCCTGCCAATCATCCAGGCTACCAGTGTTAAATGACATGAAAAGGAGTGTGAAAGGATTCAAGTCACGGATGTCAAAAAACAAAGGGATACAAGTCACCCATATTTTCCAAGAAACCAAGCCTAACGTCAATACAATAAATTGCTGCTCATCAGTTCAAAAAAAATTTAATTGCTGCTCATCATATCAAAGAAATAATATTTTGGCCTCATTTATATAACTAAGTGGACATGATAACTAGTCAAAAACGTATGATATTTGAAATCATTGTGCAAAGTATCAACAAGTAGAAAGAGCATCCATAAGGAAGCATTTAACTGGGACATCATTACAAAAACACTGAGCTTGCGAAAGGCACATAACAGATCCACAGCTACTAGCCAGCTCCGCAGTCAAAATTCCAAGCCTCAAGCCTACAGGCACCAAAACACATGTCAATCAAATCAGGGTGTGAACTACAATTTTGTAGCAGAACGAAGAGATTCGTAGAACTGAGTATAGAGTGATAAATACCTTGCTGGCAATGTTACTAGATAGCCAGTCCAGGCCCTCATACAGACCCTCACCGGATGTAGCACATGTGCTCTGGATGTACCTGTTGAAATGAAGAGCATGAGTGGCTTAGAGCATCTCTACCAGATCCTGTAAAAGCGGTCAAACCTTCGTTTTTACGGTACAAGCTGAAAAAAGGTAAAATAGCATATCACGTAAAAAAAATTTGCAGGCTCCCGTATATTCGAGCTCCCATCCGTCATATATGGAGGATTTCAGCCGTTTTTGGAGGATCCTGTAAAGCCGGTCAACGTCGGAGCTGGGGCCTCGCGACACCGTGCATGAGCAGCGAGCAGGCGGAGGAGCTCGTCGGCAGCCGGCCGAAGCATCACCGGAACATGCGGCGCGCTGGAACGTCGCCGGAGCGTCACCGGAGCGTGCCGCATCAGGCGGCAGGCCGGAGCAGCACCGTTCTGGCCGGCCGGAGTTCGAGTTTGTGCATGCTTCCGTCCCGGGGAAGAAGAAGCACGAGGAGAAAAAACAAAAACAAAAAACGTTTACGGTATGGGTTTACAGGATCTGTTCCACCCGATGCCTCACGGTACCGTAAATTTGTTTTAGGGGCCTGTATACTGTTTTCTACGGATGGTGCTTTACGGGATCTGCTACGGATGTGGGTGGATTCCAAAACTTATTCCACTGCAAAAGATAAGCAAGAAAAACAAGTAGGCCTTGCTTACCAGTGACGTTGACGAAGGGAATGTAATCCAAGCTTATCAGTAATTTCAGCAGCATTCATAGCATTTGGAAGATCTTGCTTGTTGGCAAAGACAAGCAACACAGAATCGCGCAACTCATCCTGTCATCAATAATGACTATCATATAATGCAGTTGAACAAAATATCGCTTCCCAACTACACAAATTAAAAGTTACTTAGATGTATGTATGCTAGAACAGGTGCAGCAAAACCATATACTACAGTAACTCTGTACTAGCTAATAGACAACAAAAACTGCATTAACAGGCCACTTCCTAGAGATAATTTTTCCCAAAAAAGGGGTTAAACGTAATAAACAGTAAGTGGTCTCATATGAACGTCCTGTCAAAATAATTGCTTCTTCTCACATTAGTGTGTTAAATTATGATAGTTCAAACAATGATTATGTTAATCAAGCTCACCAATTGGTTGCTATATTGAATGGATAGCATGATAAGAGTAATCCAGCACAAATGTACCTCATTCAGCATCCTGTGGAGCTCATCTCTGGCTTCAACAACACGGTCCCTATCATTGCTGTCCACAACAAAGATAAGACCCTGCGTGTTCTGGAAGTAATGCCTCCAGAGAGGTCTGATCTGTTCTTACAAGCACAAAGCATCAACTTAAATGAAATGTAATAATTTGCAGGAAGATTAAGGTAAGGAAAACACTGAATTTACAATACACATAACACTGCAGCAGGTCATACCTTGTCCTGACCCCCAACATCCCAAACAGTGAAGCTAATGTTCTTGTACTCGACAGTTTCAACATTGAACCCTGCATTTTAAAGGAAACATTGTTACCATGTTCTGTTACCATGTCATGGTTCAAGCTTAAGTAGAGGCTGTTCAATAAGAACCAAGTGTTCAAAGCATTTTTTCCACTTTTTGTTGATATCAGCCTGTGTAACTATATGTTCTGTCAGTTATATCATTGCAGAGGCCACAAGTAATGTTGGCTTCAGGGCCCATTACAGGCAATCTTTTCCTACATCCTATTATTCAAGCAAGCATTTAATGATTCTGCCTTCTAAATTAACTTCCATTACATAAACTGCCATAGTTATCAAGAGACAACACATACCACTGAATTCATCAACCGCATCAAGACTTGAAGAAGAGGTGACAATTCTGATGGGCGTAACAATAGTTCAAGCAGGAAGAATACAGACGAAGTACTACGAGTTTGCAACTTCGTTATCAATTTAAGAATTTGAGATTGAGATGTACTCCCTCCTTCCCAAAGTAAGTGCCATGGATTTAGTTCAAATTTGTTATAACTTGAACTAATGCCACAACACTTATTTTGGGACGGAGGGAGTAACTTTTATAGCATGCGCTTGAAGTAGAGCAGCGATAGGCTGTTCCAACAATTGGCCACCTCAATCGTACAACCTTTCCAGGTAGGGATGCCTCAAAAAACAGTAACATATTTTTAAGCATCAAGTAAAATAGGCTCTACCGCTTAGAATTCAGGTTTCCACACTATTGATCCATCAGATCCTCACAGTTCAACTAATAACCTTCTATATACAATGAAAAAAACAAATATGTTCAGTTAAGAATGAAGTGTATATGCCCACCTAAACTGTCACAAATTTCAGCTACATCACCCCCTCCGAATATAAAACCGTTACATAATCCCTCAAGTTCCCAATATCAAACAGAACACCGCCTAGACCAAAATAACCTGTTTTGGAAGCCGGTTTTGCTGATGTGAACACGCTGCACATGATCATTGATGCCGACAAGCTTTCCACCAAGTGTGCCATGCCAATATTAGAGCATCTCTAGCCCATTCCCCAAGAGTTAAATATGGCAGAAACTTCCATTTTGGGGAATTAACAACCATCTTGCCCATCCCCGATTTCCTTTAGCTCCCCAAGAATTAGCTTTTCATCCCCAAAACGTTTCCCTCTAGCCCATTTTTGCTATGAGAAGAGCACTTCTCATTAAAAATGGGGAGGCCACTCCAGTCTTGCATTCATGGCATGGCGGCCAACAGCACGACACCAATTAATGGACCACCTCGATCTCCCCACGCCGCCTCCTCCAATGTTGCCAACGTCCCTCGATCTGCCAGTGCCATCCCGAGCCGTCTTCCCAATCGCCGAGCCCCCGCACAGCTTGCCGATTCCTACCTCGTTCTCCTATCCCTGTCTCAGGCCTTCTTCCCTGTCGCAGCAGCTGCCACAAAAGGACCGCGTCATTAGGCTCCAGATGTAGGGCAAGTGGGTGACGGAGATCCATACCAGGGTCACGGCAACATTGGTGTGGCCTGGCATGCGCCTAGGACGCCTTCGTGCTCCAGTTATTCAGGAGCCGCGTGAAGCTTAACTTCCTCGATGACGCCATGGCCACCATCACACCTCCTGTTAGGTACACCTCTTGGGCCAAGGAGCACCACGCTACCTAGCATGTTGATGCCGCCTCGGTGGCCACACTACTCGAGGACCCACGAATCGTCGATGAGAATCATGTGTTCTTTGTGTCCGTGGAAACCACATGCACGATCGAGCACGAGTGTCGCGAGCCCGCCTCGCCAACGAGGACAACTGGATGTGGTGGAGTCAGCCCACTGCCAGCGACCAAGGGGCCAACCACTGCGACGGGGGCAGGGGGTGATCCCTATCTACTCTAAGTCCGACTTCTTGGAATTCTCCGTGTAGAGCTCCTCTTTATATATCTAGTATCTAGTTCTATTTAGTTTACGTTATATCTATATCTATATCTATACCTATACCTACTAATAAAGCAAGGTGATATTCTTAGTTTCGCCCCGTTTAGGTGATTTTATATTTAATCTATATATGCGAGGAGGTACCAATTCGAGGACCTATTTTGGCTTCTTCCGCTCAGTTGGGCTGAGTCCGCCTATGTACATAGCTCGGTTGGGCCTCAACCTGGGCCTGCACTCACGCTCCAGAAGGCGGACGTGTTTCAACTTTTCTTTTCACTCGGTCGTTTGGGTTTCATGTAAGCAAACAGATAAAAACGTTTCATGCCTGCCCAGATTCAAACTCATGTCGACAGAAAAAAGAGCCCAACAAAGCTTGACCGGTTAGCCAACTTAATCATTGCACCGGGCTTGCATAGCCTGGACCGCCGCCCATGCATGCAGCCAGGAACTTGCATTCCTGATTCAGCTGAGTCTGAATGTGCGTACATATTCAATAAATTAGTTAAAGTGCTTGGTACAAAATATGAGAAATCAGCCAAAAACTAGTCTCAACTTGCCTCATTGCATCAAATTCTTGTAATTTATATACGCTTGGTTGAGGAGATAATAAGGAAGGTACGCGAGAATCAATGGCAAATAAATCGATGAAACAAGGAGGCGCCAGCGGTAGAGGAAAGGAAGGAGAGGAGGTAGCAGGGTGGTGCGGCGAGGCTGAGGGGCGCCTGAGGCAGCGGCCGGTGGCGCATGTCGCTGGATCTGGAGGCGCGTCGCCCTGGCAAAAGGGGATGAAGAAGATGCCTGGCCTTTTGTGCAAATGGGCCGGCCTGCTGGTGGCCCTCTCTTCCTCTGTTATTCTCTTTTTTTTTCATTTGACAAAACAAACAGAAAAGCACAGAGGGCTTGCACAGAATATTTGAAGTGTGCATATTTTCCTGGACTCATTTAAATATGTTTGATCCAGAAAAAATGCAAAGAGACATGTTGATGGGTTTTGAATAAATCGGCAGGACTTGGGCTAATTATTAAAAGGTTATAATTGGTGGCCTCTCTACACCCACATACAGAAATATTCGAGGAAGGGCACCTGGGCTAATTATTAAACATATGTGTTACCATAATTAAATGGAAAACGGAAAACTAAAAAAGATACAGAGCTCCCCCGCGTCGCCACGCCCTGGCAACTCGGGGGCGACCTAGCTCGCCCCGCCGCCACCCCCTTCTCCCTCCCTTCCCCGCGCCGCCGCCACCCCCTTCTCCCTCCCTTCCCCGCGCCGCCGCCGGAGGACGCCGGCGGGCAAAGCCCGCGCGGTTGACGGCGGCGGGGGGGCCCTGCCGCGCGGCGTCCCGACGGTCTGGGGGCGGCAGACCTCGTCTCGTCGCGCCCCTCGTCTCCTGCTGCTCTGCCCCCTTCGCGCGATAGCTCTGGCCCGAGTCATCGTGGCGGCCCTGCTGGCCAGTCCCCGCTCCCTGTGGCGGCTCGTCGAAGGACGCCCGGGCGCGGGATGGTGCGGGTTCGTGGCGGATCTGGTCGGCGTCTCGTGGCGTTTCTCTCCCAAATCCGGTCGGTGGGGGCTGGGGGACGAGGTGGAGTCGGCTGGTGGCTTCGCTCGGAGCTTCTCGTTGGCTGCGGGCGGAAGGTGGGGCGCCGGGGTGGCGGCCTTGGTCCGAGCTCCAGACGCGACCTGGACGTGGACGGCGTGCGCGGATGGCGTGCGTGCCCGCGGCAACTCCGGATGCACGCGTGGAGCGCGGACCGGCAGCCGGCGCGGCGGCGGCTGGCGCGCGTCGGACGCGGCGACTGGCTGGGTGTGGCGGCCGTGACGTCCCCGGGGTGTGAGGTGTGCTGCGGGTGGAGGGCCTGCTCCTGCTCAGCTGCTTCGCTCGAGCGGCTCGATCTGGATCTGGCGCGCTGGTGCTCCATTCTGGTTGCTGCTCCTTGCGATGCAGCAGTGGTTGCTGCGGTGGTGGTGATCGCGGCGGTGTTGCGGTGGTGGTTGGCGGCTACGGCCAGGGGGCGGTGCGTGTCTGGTCGCGGTGGATCGTGGGATCCCGTGGCCAGAGTGAGATCGGCCTCGGCAGGGGTGGTGACTGGTTGGCGGCGGTCGGTGGTGGCGTGCGGTCAGCACATCTCCGGGAGAAATCCTTGCTCCGGTCTCCACCGGAGCCAGGGACGGCGGCGCTCGCGGGTGCCGCGATCTTTCTTGAAAGCGTCGTCGTGGAGGTGCGCTCCTCCTCCCCACGGCTTTGGCTCTGGAGGGAAACTTCAGATCCGCTGGATCGGGCGATGGAGGCGTCTTCGCGTCTTTCTCCTCCTTGGGGGCATCGTCTCAGAGCAGGCTACGACTGGGAGACTGGTGGATGACGGCATCTTCGCCGTGGAGGGCGGCATCTTCGCCGCGCGGTTTGCTGAGGCGGGGCGCTGGTTTCAGTTTGGCAACGATGATGGCGTCGAGTGGAGCTTGGGTCGCGGCGTGGTCTTCGGTAGTCGGTTCTTCCCGGCGTGTCCGAGGTGCTCTTCCATGGTTGTTGGTTGCTTTGAAGTCGGAGCTGCGTTGGAGCGAGTCCAGGTGGTGACGGTGACAGGCATTCGACGGTCGTTTGCGGTGGGCACGGTCGGCGCAAGTCCTGCATATTTCCCTTGCGTTGTTCGGCGTCGAAGTCGGAGCTGTCCATTGCTTGCGCGTGTGGCCATCTGTTGGCATGTGCCGTCGTGGCTTTTGTTCCATGTCGGTGGCCAGGTTGGCCGGTGGTGCTCACGTCATGTGGGTTGTGTTGTGTCGGTTTTAGCCCGGTTTTCCGTCAATTAACCGGGCAATTCTCTTCTTCTTAATCAATGAAAATGGCAAGTCTTTTGCCTCGTTTCAAAAAATAATTAAATGGAAAACATCAGCATATCTTGTGCATTTCATTGGACGTGAGGGCGTGTTAGCTCGTAGAAACAATCGCCAAGTGCAAAAGCCCTCCTCGCACATGCCCGGAAGAGAACTAATCACCAAATGAGGTTAAGGTATTATGGGCTAGAGGGAGGCATATGAAGATTTATCACCCGTTGCAACCCACAGGCATTTTTGCTAGTGTGTGTGTGTGTGTGCGTGTGTGTGTATACATATACATATATATATATAGGGAAAATACATCCTACCACCTGGGGGTACTTACCCCACATGCTTATATACTACCATGTGGTATTATATATACTACTTTATCAAGTATGTTCATATATTATATATAACATATTTCAAAGTGAGTTACATTAAAAAATTGTAAGTTGGCTCATAGTTTTATTATATTTGTGAAATACGTATATATTTGTACGTAAAAAAGAGCATACTCAAAATACAATTCATACTACCTAAAAAGTAGTATATATACTACCTAAATATTCTTATACACTACATACTACGCGTACATACTCTTCGATTTGATAAATACTACTTAGAACATATAAAACTCAAATGGTGGTAACTACCACCGGTGGTAGATAAAATTATATATATATATATAGTTAGTTAGTTAGTTTGATGTCAACGTAGTGGTGTAGTAGGTAATGACTGTTTAACTATGCTATGTATGATGTTGATGTGGTACTGTTGTTTAACTATGCAATGAAGTAGTTCAAATTTGTGTTTGAAAAATTCGCATGCATTTGCAGGGTCAAGTCTTGAGGGTGGGGCTAGACAGACAAAAGTTCAATTCCCTAAAAAATGAGGAATTAAAGGATGGGGAATTAAAAAATAGGGGATTGTCTAGAGATGCTCTTGTCGATCTTGGTGTCACACCACCATCGTGCTGCACCATGACCTTGCTGACCATAGCATAGCATCCACCACGGTCGAGGCGCACCCACCGCGCCATCAGCACTAACAAAGCTCCGCTCAAGCTCTTTACATACATTGAGGCGAACGGCGACGTGGGGCCAGCGCAGTGGTACACAAAGCCCTTGGCGAACTACAACATTTGGTGGACATGGCACTGGCTCAGGTATGGCAGGAGCAGAATGTGCCCTACTGCCGACAATGACTCCTTATGCATCCTTGCATTGAGAAACAACGCAACCGACTTCTTATGCATACTTACGACGAGAAACAACATTGGGTGGACGTGGCACTGGCTCAGGTATGGCAAGAGCATCATGGCCCCCGATGTCAATGTTGGCTTCTTATGCGTCCTCACGATGAGAAGCCATGGCTACTTAGCTAAGCTAGTTATGTGTCACAATACTAGCGGCCAACGTTGCTAACCAAACACAGGAAGAGGAGGCAAGAGGCCCTTCGACATCGCTCCCCGCCAAGACAAACCACTACATCTTGACACTGCCAAGACATTTCCCTTCATCACACAGCCGCCAGCCACCGCGCTCGGCAAAACCCAGTACCCCAACTCCCATATCAACTGACACCCTATCAAGCTGAATAATGTCAACGAAGCACACAAGTGAGAGGAGCCACCAGCACACGCACTCAAATCATTGTATCAGTCTAGGTAAGTCAAATCAGGCTGGCACCAAAACAACACGGGAGAAGGGGTTTGAGTCGACGAAGGACAAGCCGGTGCTACGAGTAGCGGTGTCGTGGTCCGTAGGAGGTGAGCCCTTTGTAGTGGTGTCGTGGTCTGCAAGAGATCTTAGCGCAGCATAGCTTGCTCCGATGCAAGCAGGTAGGTGCACAATGCAAACAAGGACAACGAGAAGTGGGTGCACACCAACAGAATGATGAAGAGCAAACGGGTCACACTGGTGCTGACGTACGCGTTCCTCGAGTGGATCATCTCATAACACTCCTCCCCTGCATAGCATCTTCTCCTCCTCATAGCACAGACTGCTCCTACTCAACAGCCGAGAACCTCTTCCCAACAGCATGGTGCGGGTGCCAAGCTTTGGCGTCGAGACTACACCGCAGAGATGTTACGCCTAACATGTGCAGGGACTGCGAGGCAGCTTTTCCAGGAAGGCACTGCTATAATGGATGAGGCAGAGCAAGCTCCATATGGTTCCCAGGATGATGTGCCAATATAAGTTAAACAATAAATCCTAGTCCGCATGCTATGTGGGTCAAACCATAAAACTTCCACACACAAAAAAAGCATCTTCAAAACGAGCTTGGAGGTCTGCGATCAGGTGTGTTGCCCGGTTTTGGAAACTTGAGGTGATTATATAACCAATTTTAGAGTTAAGGCGGTGATGTAGCCAAACCGTGAAAGTTTAGGGGGTACATCAACTCTTTTCTTTGGTTGGTTGATTAATTACATGGCATGCCCTAACATTTTTTCCCAACTATTGGTTAGCCAAAATATTGGCTAGAGATACCTTGACCCTATTGGCCAAAATTTTGCACCAAAAATAGTTCTGAAAGACTAGCATGTAAACAAGATGAGAAGCACATCTTACCTATGGTTGGGATAGTGGTAACGATCTCGCCGAGCTTCAGCTTGTAGAGGATGGTGGTCTTTCCGGCGGCATCAAGACCGACCATGAGGATCCGCATCTCCTTCTTGGCGAAGAGCCGGCTGAAGAGCTTCCCGAACGCGAGCCCCATCTCGCCCTACCCCTCTTCCGAACACCTGCAATTCGCGACCATTACTCGCTCAGATCTCCATTACGGGATCCAGCCCAAAAAACAAACGGCTCAACACACATCCTCATGCGCAAATCTAACCCCACGAGTCGGATATATCACACGAAAGTCGTATAGATAGTAGAAGCACAAACTACACGCGCCCAAATAAATTCGAGATCCGCGACGTGACGGAACGGTCGCAGATCCAGCGGTCAGATCCAATCT